>NC_041219.1:70152767-70181886 GCF_002837175.3 Physeter macrocephalus | reverse complement strand
AAAAAAAAAAAAAAAAAAAATGACCACAGCTCAGAAGGCATTAATGCAATTTCTATGCATATAAACTATAGTATAGTTGGCTGTGAAACATAAATACATCTAGTTAACACATAAGCACATTTTGAGGGTCTAAAAAATCATCTTTTCTCTTTTTAGGCAATACTGACACTCATTAGCACCTTTGAATATAATTTCACGCAATTTAATTTTCTTATTTATAAAACTGTTTCCAGGTGTGATTATTGTTCATCCATCACAAGATATATTTTTTAAAATAAAAACTGACAGCATTCACTTCCAAAATTTATGTATGCTGGTAGAATGCTCTAATTATACAACAAAGTGATTTTGTTAATGTAATTTTTTTGGTATTTGGTTATACTCTCTAAAGATGTTTGCAAAGTTAAAAAAATTAAACTCCAAAGTCCAGGTATTTTCCATTAACACTATTCACAATTTCTTTGTGGATTGTAACTACATAACCCAAGGTGATGTCTGGTAATTCTTTCTCAAGTTTCTTTTCTTATTCTGCATAACCAGAAACCCCAAAGACAGGGAGAAATAGCATCTTCGATATAATTGTGGGCTCACTGTTACCAGAGCAAACTGTGACAGCAGAATCTGAAAGAATTACTTCAGAAGGAGGGTCCTGAAAGTGAGAAAACTCAGGAAACTTTCAGACAGCCTTCATCGATTTGTGAATCCAGACAACAAAAGTACAACAAGCTATCCCCAGTACTAAAGTACTAAAAGTACAACAAGCTATCCCCAGTACTTCAGAAAGGTGTTCCACTTTAGGTTAAGATACAGGTGCAATCATTCATTCATTCAATATTTACTGAATCCCTATTAGGTAAGGTACTAGGTAGCAGTGATCCAAGGATGAAAAGGATGGGTCTCTGCTCCAGTCTAGTGAGGGAGACAGATACACAAGGGATTTGCCTGTGGTGGTTAAGATTGGGTGTGGCAGATGAGCTCATCCTGGGAATGATGGGTATTGCGGGTAACATCAGTCAGGCCTGCTCTGTAGGAATATCCATGTTAAAGAACAATCAAGAGCAAAAGACACTTGCCTCTGGGCTCCTCTTCCAACTGAGCATCAGAGTCTGCCGGCAGAGACCCTGTAGTCTCTGGCTTAGAAATTCCTCCCCTTGCGTTATGAGACCATGAGTTCCTAGAGGACACCCCCAAACAAAGGGGCCTGCTGGGTCTTTCTGTGTACTGCATTGTTTATTTATTCTCTCTCATAATTAAACCTTCATCTAATCCTACAAGGTAATAATATTTGCAAATGGAGAACACCTGGCTATCCAACATGATGAATTTTCCAGGCTTCTGGGGGAAAGAGTTGTTCAAGCCAAAAGAAATCTAACATGTCCCTAGAAAGGAACCCGAGCCCTTCACAATATGAATACACAGGCGCAAGGGTTAAATGTATAATGTATGTTCAGCGCAGAGAAAGCATGAATATTGTGCCTCTGTGTGTGTGTGCGTGTGTGTGCAACCATAGAATTCTAAGCTTGTAGGGTGTGCTTTACATCTATATCATATGTTATCCAGATACCAGTTGTATATTATAAGCTGCATATGCAATACCATATGGACACCATAAAATATCACATGTGTTGTCAGGATCATTTTACATTTAGTGCATGATTAAAATGTCATATTATATAACCTATCTTTTCTGTGTGTACATGGATTTGTCTCACAAATTGCTTTTATTATCAAATTCAGACATCAACCAAAGTTAAAGTCTCTTTATTGAGATTTAATAAAAAGCAATATGGAAACGTGAATACAGTTTGGTTTTTTTCCCTAGATTTTTCTGCCATGCAGCATTTAACACTGGTGCAGCTGTCAATACCCCTTCATCTGCTATCGGGCAGCTTTTTCCTTTCACTCACTGTGACATTTTTAAAGTGGCAAAAAAAAAAGCTTAAAACAGCATATTTGTCACTTTTTTCTTTCTAGTGACCTTTTAAGCACCAGGAAAAATTACCCTATATGTACTAAATGCTTTAATCATTCCACATACATTTCACAATAGTGCTTTCTATAGGGGTATCCTTTAATTAAGTTTAAGAAATTTACATTGTACTTACTGCTGTTCATTTAATTATTCAAAAATTTAAACATAAGAAAACCTCATAGCTCTTAGCTATGGCAACTGTGTGATGCAACTGTAATCTATATTAAGAATCATTTTTTATAAGGAGAATTTCAGAAATAACTTGTCCATACCCTCGGCTTCCAGCCTTTAAGTGCTGATAAATTGCTACATGAAGTACTTTTCTTCGGTATTTAACAAATTTAAGAATTTAAATTTAAATCTAGTGAAGAAAAACAAACTGTCTTCATGGTTCCATATTGCTTTTTATTAAATTTAATAAAAATTAAGAAATTTAAAAATTAAGAAATTTAAGGAAAAAGATAAGTGGATGGTGAGACATCACAGGGAACATGTTGAGGAGGAAGATGGTAAGATTGAGTCTCAACCCTATTTTGGATCATCTGTGAGACCTTGAGGGAGTCACTGTGTATCTCTGATGGCACCTGGTATCTCACTGTGTGCAAAATAAGGTATTGATAGCCACTTCTCTCCATCACAATGTGATTGTGGGGACCAAATTAGCAAGTATCTGTGAATATGCCCTGAAATTGATAAAAAATGAAGAGTAACATGACTTTTAGTTCAAAAACAGATATTCTCTGTTTTAGAAGTGGAGAAATTTTAAAATTCTTGTAACACACCAGAAAGAAGTCAAAGGTTTAAAACAAGCTAAAATATCGACATTGGCAGTACATTATTTTAAAGTTAGTGTCCTTTCTAAAAACAGAAACAGAAATACTGCTGTACCTGCTATATAACGGCATTAAAAACTGCAAAGAGTAATAATTCTGGTTTGCCTATTTAGTCTCATTTTTATTCTTTTCACTTTTACTATGATTGGCGTGTCTTTAGAAGTGAACAGGTCTCACACACATAGAAAACAAACTTACGGTTACCAAAGGGGTAAGGTGGGGAGGGATAAATTAGGAGTTTGGGATTAACATAAACACACTACTATATATAAAATAGAAAACCAACAATGACCTACTGTATAACACAGGGAACTATAATCAACGCTTTGTAATGACCTATAAGGGAAAAGAATCTGAAAAAAATAGATATATACATATATGTATAACTGAATCACTTTGCTGTACACCTGAAACACAACACTGCAAGTCAACTATACTTCAATTAAAAAAAAAAAAAAAAGAAAGGAAGTGAACGGGTCTTTCTCCTACCCTCGCTACTCTGTGACCCTGATAATCCAAAGTGAATGGGCTGAGCACCCTAGGACAGAATATCTACTTCACCAGTTAGGAGTCAGTCACCAAGAGTAACCTAGCTTCTCAAAGCGTGTCTCTGCAAAAGAGAACATAATACCCATCCCAGAAGGTTCTCTGGAGTCATAAATAATGTCTGGTATACGATAAGCTCTGCAGAAATGGTATTTATCACTGTTTTCCTGGCAAGAAATCTCATAACCGCACTTGGCTCTATCGGTAACGTGGAGGACTTACTGATTCTGAAGTTCAGCAAGAATCCAGGCAGGGTTCTAGAACGTTGCTGTGGTAGCGCTCGGACGCCACGTGAGGACCAAGGGGAAGGAGGAGAAGCAGCGACGGCGGCAGGGCCTGAGGCGGGACTGGGGGCTGGGGAGGGCCGTGGACCCGTGGCTGAGGCGTGGGCCCGGGGCTGAGGCCCGCCCTCTCTCCCTCCCGCCTCAGTGGCCACGCCCAGGGCAGACGTGGCCGCCGTACAACGCGGCGATCATGGAGAGCGCAGCTGCGGCAGAAGCGCCATGGCGTCATCTGTCCCATCAGTTTAGCATCCCCCAAGGAATCTGACCGCCTACTTACACAGAGCTAATTGCCACGCAAGTCCTTTGGGGGTTTTGGGAGAGGAAGAGAACTGCAGCGCAGGATTTTCATTTGGGGAAAATTAAATAACCTGGTAAGAGTTTTTACGTTTGGATCTTATAGATGAGGAGTACGTACGAAAGGTACCGATATTGATGCGTTGTGTGTTGCCCCAAGACATGATGATCGAAGCGACTTTTTCACCTCATTCTATGGTAAGTTGAAATTACAGGGAGAAGTAAAAGATGTAAGAGCTGTCGAAGAGGCATTTGTGATCAGTTATCAAGCTGTGTTTTCATGGGATAGAGATTGATATTTTGTTTGCCAGATGAGCACTGCAGACTATTCCAGAAGACTTGGACTTAAGAGATGACAGTCTGCTTAAAAATTTAGATGCAAGATACATAAGAAATCTTAACGTTTCGGGGTAACTGATGAAATTTTACATCTAGTACTAAACATTAGTACTAAACAATCTCAGGTTAACCCTGAGAGCTATC
Source organism: Physeter macrocephalus (assembly GCF_002837175.3). Lineage (NCBI taxonomy): Eukaryota > Metazoa > Chordata > Mammalia > Artiodactyla > Physeteridae > Physeter > Physeter macrocephalus. Next base: position 70,177,474 of record NC_041219.1, on the reverse strand, counting down.
AAACTGTGGGCTAAATGCCACATCTATTCCAATATTTTAGGTTTCCTCTGTGGTGTTTCCTGGGCTATGCTAGTAGCAAGAACTTGCCAGCTTTATCCAAATGCAATAGCATCAACTCCTGTACATAAATTTTTCTTGGTATTTTCTAAATGGGAATGGCAAAAGCCAGTCCTATTGAAACAACCTGAAGAATGCAATCTTAATTTGCCTGTATGGGACCCAAGGGTTAGTGTATTATTTTTTCCCCTAGAAATTCACACTGTGCAATAACAAATAAAAATCATCTGCAAAAACTTCAGGGAGACTTCCCATCCTGTTACCTATGAGTGGACATTACACTTTCTTTCAGTCTCAACTATAATTGCCCTCTGAAGTGAGAAGTGTAATTATGTACCCTGTGAACTACATTTAATTGTACATAATTTGTAATATCAAGGTCACTAACTTTTTAATTCAGTCTATACAGAACTACCTTGTAAGTAAAAGTTGTGTGGGCATTTGTGCTTAAAAAACAATGATAAAAAGATACTTAAAAAAAAAAAAAAGAATCCAGCCAGGAATCAAGATGCAGTTCTCGGACTTCCCTGGTGGCGCAATGGTTAAGAATCCGCCTGCCAATTCAGGGGACATGGGTTTGCGCCCTGGGCCAGGAAGAGCCCTTATGCCGCGGAGCAACTAGGCCCGTGCGCCACAACTACTGAATCCCGCGCGCCTAGAGCCCGTGCTCCGCAACAAGAGAAGCCACCGCAATGAGAAGCCCGTGCACCGCAAAGAAGAGTAGCCCTCGCTCGCCACAACTAGAGAAAGCCCGCACACAGCAATGAAGACCCAACGCAGCCAAAAATAAAAATTAATTAATTTTTTTAAAAAAAGATGCAGTTCTCCCCATCTTTCAAGTAGTCCTCTTGAAGGCCTCCTTATTGGCTTTGGCATCCTGGTAAAGCAAGGGCTGGGAAGGACAGCCCTCCCCTCAAGGCCAAGCATCACTGTTAGTTTGCAACCTCAGGAATTTGGTTGGTTACCTGGGTGAAATTCAAAATTGGCCCCCCTACACAGAGGAGGGACCGATGAAACAGGCAAACCACTCCAGATTTGTAGGTGGCAGGTGTAATCAACGAGGGAAATTACTTAGGAGGCTTGTCTTGGGACCACAAGATGAGTAGTTCTCTGCACCTGCTGGCGGGAATCTTAAAAATTTATATAGAGGCCTTAATTATGTTCAGTCACGTATGTACCATCCAGATGGTCTCAACAATATATTACCCCTCAAGGCTATGTCCTTGAAATAGCTCCTAGCGTGGAAATGGTGGGTGAAATGTACATACCAAAGACAGGGGAGAGGGCTAGGGGCCTCCAGTTGCCCACATCCAACTGGCAGGTCAACTTTGGCAATCCTGATGTCTTTATTCCCTCGCCATCATCTTCTCATATGGACAGGGAAGTGGGACAATGGGCTGGCATCACGCCTGGTAGTAATCGGACTGTTCTAATAGCGTTCACTAAACATCGTTAAGAAAGGGGAGTGCTAGGATCACTTGAAGCCATCATGTCAGGGAGGTTTGGAACAGGAAATTGGGGTGGGTCTTAAAGGATGAATGAAATTTGCCAGGCTGGCAGGACTGAAGAGAAAGATTTCCTAACAAATATAACAGTGTGTCCAAATCGCAGAGAAATGAAATGGCCTGATGGTTCACTGTGCCGAAGTCTGATGTGAGAGAAGATGGAGATCAACAGAAACTGTCTCATGGCACCATCCTGAGAAGTCTAGGTTTTATCCTCTCTTCTGCGAGGACCCAATGAAATGTTCAGTAGGGAAGTAACTTTCCCAGATTTGTGTTTTAGAAAGATCATTTAACATTTGTGTAGAGAATGGGTTGGCGGGAGTGGGGTGGGGAGAGTGCACAATGAGAGATTAATTGGTAGACTTTGGAATGGTCTAGACAGGAAATAGTGTGCGCCTGAACTAAGGCAGCACCGGTGTAGTGGGAGAAGAGGACAAGTAGGAGATGGAATCAACAGAACATAGTGAATGAATCTAAGGAGTGGGAAGGAGAGAGGAGCTGAGTTTCCTAGTTTCCTGACTAGGGTGCTGGACTGGATAGTGGACAGAGTAAACATAATGAAATGATGTTTTTCAAGGTGGAAATGCTCAAATGGGAATACACCAGAAAACATAATGAAGTAGTCCTATGTTTGCACTTATCTACAACAAATGTTTAGATTTAAAACACACTTTTGTTTGTATTTGACATCTTGAAATAAAGGCTAAACAACTCTATTCCTATATACTTTAAATCACTTTGAATGTGCAATAGCTACAAACACTAGGCCATTTTCTGGGCAATGATACGCTGTTCCAAATTGGGAGATAACTCGGTAATATTATGTCATGCTTGATAATGGTCTCACCAAAATGTGACATAATTTCCCTTCCACTTACATGGTAGTTGCATTCTTAGAAAATTCTGTATATGTTTACATGGTAAAAATTTACTGTATGTTCATAGGTAAAATGGTGTTACGTTCCAGGCTTAGAAAATTGTAAACAGCGTTTTTCACTTACATGGATGCCTATTGGGAACACCTGAAGTTGTACAGAATACAGGACCATTCTTTATGTGAGACTGTCCTGGTATTACGAAATCTTGAGTGTCTCTGCCTCTCCATATGCTATGGTGACACTTAAGCCACTGAAGCACCTAAATCATTGGGACAATTCAAAATATTCCCAACAAATTTCCTAAACATTCCCCAGGGGATGTATCACTCTGACCCCACGGAGAACTACTAGTACGCTTGGGGAATGTTCCAGAGAGAACACCACAGCATCTTCTTTCTCAGCATCTGTGGGCACCATTTGAGCCCAGAAATTAAAAATCAACTACCTTAAAGGGAACTTTGATCCTGATCATTGAGAAATTTTCGTAGGTTTGACTCAAACTGTACAAGACACACTAATGTTTAATCAGAAAGTATGAGAAGGAAAAAAACAATATCTTATCCATTCTTTAGTTTTTAGAAGAAGTCTCATCTCTGTCTCTGAGTGTTGGCGGGACCTTAGGCAACTCATGAGCTGTAACGGGACCTGCTAGTCCAGGGGCAGAGTTAGGGGTGAGATATGGAGAATGACCCTGGCTTTACTTTATGGCTGCCCTTGCCCGCTGGTTTGTTTAATCCAGCGGCGTGTTGGAGTCGGCTTGCGCTGGCTTTTGAGAGCCAATCTAAACTTTGTAGAATTTGTGAGCTGGTTGACAATATATTAGAAGCTTGAAATTGACCATGACGATAGTATTTAAATCATGGAAATTGGAAGACACTACAAATCAGTCCTCTCCCCACTGCCCGGAGCCAGTGGTTAAACCAGCATTTACCAGTACCCCACTGGTTGAAGTTCTCCTCTATCCTGTAGGAAAGGGAAAGGTTGTCCCTGGGAAGGCATTATACAAAAGCCCATCCTCTACATCCCATCTGGTCTCACAGGCTGCTCGTTATAACTTTGGTGCTTGGTGATAATGCTTATGTGTTAGTTGTGGACACTTCAATGCTGTTTCTCTGAAGCATCTGTACAAGGGTCTGTGCTGAGCACCGATATAAGCGGCTAAAATGACTCACCCCAAACAGACACCTTTGGGAGATGCTAGCACTTCAATCTGGCAAGGAGTGCATTCCAGCCCTCCCCTAATCCTCTTACAGCAGCTAAGTTTTACTCAAAGCTTCAGCTTGGGTATAAAAGCAGACTCACTCCTTCACTCAGTCGGCTGCCCCTGCAAGACCAAGCTTGGGGAAAAGCCACAATTGCCTCCAAAGCAGCTTGAAAAGGACAAATCCCTGAGCTTCAGTTTCTGGGCCAAAAAGAGTTAAGAGTTTTGTCAGCCCCGAGTCACTAGAGGCTTCAGAAGTCCGTCAAATCTGCCGACTCAATACATTTTGCTTTAAATAAGAAAGATGCCAAGTGAAGTTGAATGACAAAAGAGATTTCCAGAGAGTGGAAAAACTAGGGAGAATGTCCGGAAAAAGAAAATGTAGGGATAGTAATTATTCCTACTTCAAACAATCTAACAGCCCTTTTACTAGCTATTCTGTCTCCTTTCTCCATGCTGTCCTCTGAGCTAAGTATTATTTTGTCTGTTTTACAGGTGGCAAAATTAGATTGGTCAGATAAATAAGCTAGTTCCAGGACATTTGGAGAAATCAGAACTAAAATTCTGGTCTTCCAAGATCTTCCTCTCAATCACTCTGACTCTAGATATGTGTTCCCTATTTGGTTACATGAAGACAGCAGAACTAAAATATCCCTTGAACCTCATCCATGCTTAGGCTTTCATGTACATGAACCACTTATAAAATAGTTGAAAATCGGCTTCCCTGGTGGCGCAGTGGTTGAGAGTCCCCCTGCCGATGCAGGGGACGCGGGTTCGTGCCCCGGTCCGGGAGGATCCCACATGCCGCGGAGCGGCTAGGCCCGTGAGCCATGGCCGCTGGGCCTGCGCGTCTGGAGCCTGTGCTCTGCAACGGGAGAGGCCACAGCGGTGAGAAGCCCGCATACCGCAAAAAAAAAAAAAAAAAAAAAGGTTGAAAATAGTCAAACATCCATTTAGTTCAATTGAATTCTAGTACATCTTTTAAAAATCAATATAAGCTACAATAACTCATATGTTATTTGATCCTTATATTTTTTTCTCTTTTCCTTTTTTAAAGCAACTTTATTGAGATATAAAAGCATGCAATAAGCACAATAAGTGTACAATGTGATAAGTTTTACATACGTATAAACCGATGAAACCATTATCACGTTCAAGGTAATGATTCTTCTATCACTCCCAAATTTCCTCGTGCCTTTTCTAATTCCTCTCACTTACTCACCCCACCTACCCTCTCAGGCAACACCTGATCTGCTCTGTCAATATAGATAAGTTTTCATGTTCAAAGTTTTATCAAAATGGACTCATACAATATGTACTCAATATCTGGGACTCTTTCATAGAAATTTTGGGATATATCCATGTTGTTGTATAGATCATTAGTTCCTTCCATTTTATTTTTAAGTAACATTCCATTGTATGAATACGCCATGAATTTGTTTATCCATTCACCTATTGAAGGACATTTGGCTCTTTTCCAGTTTGGGGTTTTTACAAATAAAGCTGCTGTGAACATGCATGTAAAAGTCCTTTGTATGGACATATGATTTCTTTTCTCTTAGGTTAATACCTTAGATTGGAATGGCTGGGTCATACGTAAGTGTATGTTGAACTTTTTAAGAAAGTTAAACTGCCAAACTTTTCCAAAGTGGCTTTACCGTTTGACATTCCCAACAGCATAGTTTGAAAGTTCTAGCTCCTCCACATCCTGGTCAACACTTAATATGCCAATCTTTTTAATTTAGCCAACTAATAGGTGTATAGTGGTATTTCATTGTGGATTTAATTTGCATTTTCCTGATATATAGTGATATTAAGGATCTGTTCATGTATTTATTTGCCATGCATGTAGCTTCTTTGGTTAAGTCTGTTTAATTTTGTTGCCCATTTTTAACTGTGTTATTTTCATGTTATTGAGTCTTGAGAGTTTTCTGCATATTGTGGATACAGTGCTTTAGCAGTTATATGCTTTGCAAATATTTTCTCCCAGCTTGTGGCTTGTCTTCTCATTCTTTTCTCCTTTGGAGAGGAGCAGTTTTTTAATTTTGATGAGGTTGAATTTGTTAATATTTATTTCATACATCATATTTTTTGTGTCATAGCTAATAAATCTTTATCTAGCCTAGTGTCACAAAGATTTTTACTTTTGCTTTCCTCTGGATGTCTTATAGTTTTAGATTTTACATTTAAGTCTCTGATCCATTTTGAGATTTTGAGATAACTTTTGTATATGGTATAAGGTTTGAACTGAAGTTTGTTCTGGTTTGTTTGGCATATAGATATCCAGTTATTCCAGCACTATTGCTGAAAAGACTATCCTTTCTCCACTAAATTCTCTCTGCACCTTTGTCAAAAATCAATTGTCCATATATGTGTGAGTCTGTTTCTGGACCTTTCTGGTTCACTGATCTTTTTTTTCTATCTTTACACTATTACCATAGTTTATTGATTACTGTAGCTTTATAAGTCTTGAAATTAGGTGATATTAGCCTTCTAGTTTTGTTTTTCTTTTTCAAAGTCATTTTGGCTCTTCTAGGTCCTTTGCATTTCCATGTGAATTTTAGAGTCAGTTTGTCAATATCACACACACACACAGCCTGCTAGCGTTTTGATTGGGTTTGTATTGATTCTATAGCTCTCTTTGGAAAGAACTGACAACTGTATTTCTATATATGTGCAACAAACATTCAAAATTTTAATATTAAAAATAATATCACTTACAATAGCATCAAAAATATGAAACACTTAAAAATAATTATGATAGAAGATGTGAAAGACCTGCTCACTGAAGAATACAAGACATTGCTGAGAGAATCACAGACCTAAATAACCTGGACAATATAACTTGTTCATAAGTCAGAAGACTCAATATTGGAATGATTTCTTCTTCCCTTTAATAATAGAAGCTACTGTACTGTCACTTCTCTTGGAGGTAGATGTGGCCATTTGACTATGTTCTGCCTAAACGAAGCTGAGCAGAAGAAATATGTGTAACCTCTGGGTCATATCGTTTTTGCTTTCTGTTTTTCCCTTCCAGGGGGCTAGGGAGGATGGGGACATCACTCAAGAACAGCGCCTCTTCAAGTCTAGTCCCCTAACCAGCAACATCAGTATCACTTGGGAGCTTTTTAGAAATGCAGATTCTCAGGCCCCACCCCAGACATACTGAATCAGAAACCCTGGTCTTGGGGTCCAGCATTCTGTGTTTTAAAAAGCCCTCCAGGTCTGATACAGGCTAACATTTGAAAACTGCTGCCCTCGGGAATGCAAAGCATCAAGTAGGACCTAGTTGGCTGATATCCTCACTGAGCAGAGTTGCCTACTCTCCCTGGACCACTAGCTTACCTTCACCCTCTTATATGATGGAGAAATAAACTTCTCTTGCTTAAGACTTTTATATATTTTTTTGCTCTTCTGAAATTTTTTTATTGGATTACAGTTGACGTAGACTTTTGTAATTTTTGTCTATTTGTTATACAATCCCTAACTATGCCCCCTTCCTTCCTCCATGTGGTATTATCCTGTCCTTGTGTCAGGGAAGATTCTCTTTTAGGATATTCTGTTTACCTCAATGATATCAAGAGCATCACTTCATGTCAAGGATTGTATAGGATTGTACACCGAAGGGTACATCATAATAATAGGTAGTACATTTCCTATATAAATTTTGACACTTTGAAAAGTTGGATAAATAATAAAGTTACATAAAAATGCTATAGCCGGGCTTCCCTGGTGGCGCAGTGGTTGCGCGTCCGCCTGCCGATGCAGGGGAACCGGGTTCGCGCCCCGGTCTGGGAGGATCCCACATGCCGCGGAGCGGCTGGGCCCGTGAGCCATGGCCGCTGAGCCTGCGCGTCCGGAGCCTGTGCTCCGCAACGGGAGAGGCCACAGCAGTGAGAGGCCCGCGTACCGCAAAAAAATAAATAAATAAATAAAACAAAAAAATGCTATAGTCAGAGATATAAATTATCATATACAAGTCAGTCTTAAAAATTAAAATATGAAACATGCCATTTCCCTTTTTGCATAATTTCTCTTCTTTTTCTCTAACTTTGAAGAGGAACCATGAGGTTTTTCCTTTCCCTTCAAAGTATTAACTTTTTCAGTCCACTCCTATCATGTAGGTACTTTAGTCATCAATAGCAGCAAGAATTACCCTGAAGACTTGTGCAAACGAATTGAGAAGGTATGAATAGCCCTAGTTGCTGAAAGTAAAAGAAAAATACTTTAAATAATATTCACACTTGACTGCCCTAATCAAATCTTCAAGCAGGAAAAAAGAGAAAGAAATATGATGTAGAAAACATTTCGTATTATTTTAATCATTTAGGTAGATATAGAGAAGCTTTTAATCATATATCTGTATATGTGTGTGTAGATAGATATCGTAGATAGATAGATACTTCCCAAAATATAGTGAAATACAGCCTAACTGTATTTCGTCAACTCTTGATGAAAAATTTTCAATGATTCATCATGAAGCACTTCTTATGATGCTTGAATGAGCCTGTCAAACAACTTGAATACTTCCTAGTGACAGGAGATTCAAGTGTTCACAGCTCATTCAATATTCCACTTATTTGTTAAGCACCTACTCTGTACCTGGCAGCCTCTTCAATTTTTGAACAGCTATAATTGTTTAAAAGTTCTAACTCATATGTCGAGATGAAATACTCCTGTAAAGAGCTTCAACACCTCTTAAAGAGCTTCAACACCAAGTGTTTCTCCGTTGCAGAAACACAGTGTACTGGGGGTTGGGGACGGTGACACAACTGCCTCTAGGGACCTCACGGTGTCATGCGAGCAGGGAGGGGCAGGACGTGTGACGGTGGAATAATAAACGCCAGTACACAGACATACAAAGTGCTCTCTGAGAAACTGGATGCAGAAGCCACTACCTCTGCTAAGGGAGTGGTCAGAGAAGGCTTAGAAGAGAGCATGGTATTAGAGAAAGGGTGAACAGGACCCAAAAGAAAAAGAACATTTCAGGTCCAAGGAATAGTGTAAATACAAGCATGGAAGCCTAAAAGAGCACACCATATTTGGAAACTTCAAGTGGCTCTGTGTGTCCCGAATAAAAGGTTGTAGAGCAGAAGATAAGACTGACAAAAGTCTGTTAGAGGCAAATTAGGAAAACACTTGTTCTTTGTGACAAGGAGTTTGAACCCCAGGCTATGGGGAATCAGTAAAGAATGTTAAATGAGGAAGTGACATGATTGACTTTCTTTTTTTAAGTTTTATTAATCAGTTTTGTTTTAAGCAGATGTGGTGTATAATTCACTAGAATTTTTTTTTTAATTTTTACTTTATATTAAGAGTATAGTTGATTTACAAGGCTGTGTTACTTTCAGGTGCACAGCAAAGTGACTAAGTTATACATATACATATATCTATCCTTTTTCAAATTCTTTTCCTATTTAGGTTATTACAGAATATTGAGCAGAGTTCCCTGTGCTATACAGTAGGTCCTTGTTGGTTATCTGTTTTATACATAGTAGTGTGTATATGTCAATCCCAAACTCCCAATTTATCCCTCCCCCCCTTTTCCCTTTGGTAACCATAAGTTTATTTTCTGGTTTGAAAAATTACTCTGACTGAAGTCGACGATGAACCAGAGAAAGGAGAAAACATAAGAAAGAATAGAGAGGAGACTTGTAAATGGTTTGTTTCTTCCCCTTTCCCTCTCCTACCTTCTCTGTGTTCCTTCCTTCTGAAATAGGAAATACGTCTAAACAAAGGTGATACATGTGAGGAAGAGATGAACCAACAGATTTCAGAGGTAAGGAAGTAAAATCATCATCAGTACTTTCTGACCAGTCCAATATGGCGGTTGAGGGAGAGGGCTCTAAGTCTGCCCCCTGGGGCATCACAGAATTCTTCCCTATGATAACTCTTCAGTCGTTTGAGAATAATTATCACATTCTTTCCATCACCACTCAAAAAAGCACTCCTCTTCAACCTAAGAACAATAAAGTGCCATTCCCCAGTCCTAGTGTCCTCCAGTGCTTGATTAGGTAAAGAGGAGGGTGCCTTATCTAAAATTTCTCAACTCAACAATATGCCCAAACTCAGTAAGTAGATAAATGCATTCCTCTTCAGCCTACAGGTATTTACACCAGCCAAAACATCTCCCTCGCTGTTCAGCTGTCAAGAAAATATATTAATGCTTCTAAATCAAGAACAAAAATAAAATCACTCAGAAATAAGTTTAACATTTCATATTTTTGGCACTTAAAATATTCCTCTATTTGTGCTATCCTGAGCATATGACTTGCAAAGTGAAGTAGCCATAAATCATGCTACTCTAATACCGCTCCTCGCAGACATTTGTCAGGAAAAATAATTAATATACTGGCTAAGAGAAGACTAATAAAGCAGTGTATTGCATTTCATTTGGTCCTTATTCAACAACGGCAAAGAGTTCCAAAGCAAAAGACAAAGCATACTAGAATGATCATTATCCTATACCCTGTCCTACTGATGAAGCACATTCTTGATTCTGGCAAAACTCCTGGACCTGATCTTTATTTTTTAACCTACTGATTCTTTTCCATCAGTGACAGACTTGTTCTGCCACAAGAGATGGGTTTCCAACTTGGCCTGAGGGAGGCATGTGGGTTAGAAACAATATTGTCATTGGCCTACTTTTGGCAAGATTGGTGGAAAATCAAACAACTGTTATGTTTTGGAGTTGTGGGCTAATAGTGCCCTCTGTTTTCCATTTTAGCTCCCATCAACAGAATTACCAGATGGCTAAGAAGCCACTATAATAGAGGTAATGTTCCAATATAGTGGGAAAAGACCAACCCAATAAACACTCTAACATTTATCTAGTCGCTTAAAATAGCAATCTAAGTGTTTAAAGATAAATTTTGTTAAAAGAATACATAGCAGAAACTCTTGAAGCCTCACTCCTTTCACCAGAATACTTGGTCTTTTTAGAGCAATATATTCATTGCAGATGCCAGCACTCTCAAAATATCTCATCCATCCTCCCAAATGCCAAACCTTATAACCCAGTGGACCACAATCACCTCCAAGATTTGTAAGACTCTTCCTAAACCCCCCAGAGATTTGGAGTCAGTGGGTCTATGATCGAGCATAAGAATCTGTAATTTTAAAGAACCTTTCCAGACGACAGGGGAACCATTTCGAGAAGTCTGAGGTCTACCGGTGGGAGAAATTTTTAAATAAGGGTGTTGGACAGGGAAGCAATCCGATGGGTGGATTTTCAGTTTACATAGATCCTCTGCTCCAACCCACAGGTTTCTTCGTGCCTCGTAGTGGACGGAGGGTGAAGTACCCAGGGTGAATGGGATCCCCTGGTTGAGAACCAATGCTCTTTGGAATAAAGAATCATGGAACTGCTTGGAGGAAAAACAAAAACAAAAAGCTTCCTCTCTTAAAGTGTGAACATGTAAAACTAGTAGGATTCAATTATAGAGCTGCTATTTTCTTCAACACCCGCAATTTTGGTTCATTCTCTGGGGTTAATGCTTCCTCTGCTCCTGAAAGAAATTCTGGGAAGATGGAATTCGTTTTTCCAGGCATTCTCAGATAAGAAAGTCGTTTTGTCTGAAAAAGAGTCTCAAAATTGAAAGTCAAAATTACAGAAGTTAAAGCTAAAATGTCCCTCCTCCCCTTGTTCGGACCTGCACTCCCAATGGGGACCCACACATTCAACCTTTTCTCAATTTCCCCTCTTGCTTCTCCCTTTCCTCCATCTCATTCAGTCAGCTTCCTCTCCCCTGTGCAAGACTGAAGGTGGAACTGGCGTCGGGAGAGAGAAGGGAGAAGAGGTAAGGACACAGAGAGAAGGTCTTCCCTGACTAAAACCGAGGCAATCTGCCACTGGCTCCCTCTGGCTGGCTACTGTGTAAAGCTGACTCACTCATGAGGTGCATGAGGGTTCTTTGTGGAGCTCCTGCCCTCACTGAGACCTCTCACGCACAGAACTAGGAAAATCGCTTTGTCCTGGCTCCTGGCTCACAGGTCCTGCAGCAGCTCCTGACTTCCTGCCGCCTTACTCGAGGAGCTCTCTTGCCCTACCTGCCCCAAGTGCTCGGGCAGAATTCAAGGCAGTCCAAGAGCAGCTTTCTTTCTCACGGGTGGCCCACATTTGATCCATGGAAAAGACTCCTGTCATTCCCTGTCCCATCGTCAAAGCAGGAAGCTCTAACCAGAGATTCTTGCTTTTAGGTGCTTAAAGCATGTGTCAGACATTGGTCAACTCTGCCCCTTGAACAACAGGAAACCAGTGTATTCCTTTGAAGCACATTTTGCTTGACTTAAAGCAAGAAGAAGCCTCTCTACTACTTCATCCCCATGAGGAAAGGGGATGAGCAACATACTAAAAACTCTCTCTCAACAGTCCTCTCTTATATCTCCAACTAAGTCCTCTCAATCTCTCCAACTTCTTTCACAGACTGGCGGCAGATGATCTGCAAAATCAGTCCATAACTACCATCTTCTCAAAACGTGTCTAAGTGATGCTGCACCTCACTTGGCAGGCAGTGCTTCTATTGTCTTGCGGCCTCAGGTGAAACAGGGATTTAAAGAGTTCCCTTTTACATTTGGGTGGCTAAAATCCTAGTCTGTTAGGCTGCCAAACTGAGAAGGGCAATGAATTTCCATTAGAGGATCTGAACATGCCCTGCATTCACTTGGCTCTTTGACATTTGAAGTCTGGGCAGACTGGCAGGTCCCATTTGCCAAGGAGCAATTACTTCTGTAGTAATTAGGTCTGAAATCATGTTGCCTCTTTGAATCAAAAGCAGTTATCTGCACGATATAACATTCAACCAGTGCAGACACAGAAGAGAAAATAAACAGCCAATGTTTCTTCCACCAGATGCAGCACTGAATTTCACACAGATAAAGATTCTGAGAGTATTAAACATTACAAGACTATAATCATAAGAATACCAAAGACTTTTTTTAAAAATTTATCTTTGACTGCGTTGGGTCTTTTTTGCTGCTCTCGGGCTTTCTCTAGTTGCGGCGAGCAGGGGCTACTCTTCGTTGCAGTGCGCAGGCTTCTCCTTGCGGTGGCTTCTCTTGTTGCGGAGCATGGGCTCTAGGCGCACGGGCTTCAGTGGTTGTGGCTCGCGGGCTCTAGAGCACAGACTCAGTAGTTGTGGCGCACGGGCTAAGTTGCTCTGTGGCGTGTGGGATCTTCCCCGACCAGGGCTCAAACCCGTGTCCCCTGCGTTGGCAGGCGGATTCTTAACCACTGCACCACGAGGGAAGCCCCCAAAGAGATTTATTGACTAGAGCCATATTATTGTTATTTCTATTACAATAGGGAAAGAACAGGGGGCAAAGTGAGGAAAAAGAAGTAATCTTAAGTGGTAAATGGAAAGCAAAAATTTAGATATATCAAGTATTCTGAAGATCAGCTAGTTTGATTGCTTTGTTTTACATAAAATAATAACAATAATAATAGGCAACCCTACTGAGCATTTACTATGCCTTAAGCACATTATATATGTTATCTCATTTAATCATCACATATATGAAAGACTGTGGTAGATTAGATTATTGTTCTTGGGTGTTCACTCATTCCCATTCTCTGCTATGCAACCTCACAGCACATTATAGAGGGCAGAGTATAATTCTCTACCCCGTTGATGTTGGGCTTGGCCATGTGACTTGCTTCGACTAATGGGTTGTTAGCACATGTAACATAGATGTGTTTGTGTAATTTGACTTGTCATCCTGAATTCTTGAGATTGTTGTTGGTTCAAGAAGAATGAAGAAACATATGGAGCAGACCTAAACTCAACCTGAAACCTAGAGCCAAGGTCAACCAATGAGCATCTTCAAGCAGATATGACCCAACAAACTTGCAGGACCATGAGCTAGGAAAATTAATGCTGTGTAAGTTGCTGAGTTTTGGACAGATTGGGATGTGGCGTTATTTTGGCAACAGCTGACTAATATGGAGACTTAGGCAAAGAAAAAAAATTTCTGCCTATGACCACTACCAAAATAAAGTTCAGAATAGTCATATTCCCAGTTTTTTCCCATACTACCAACTTATCTCAATTTAGATACCTTGACTCTAACCTGTGGTCACTGCTGGATGTTAAGAATTTTATTGGGAAAAGAGTTCTATATGAAAGTCACAGAAATTCTGAATTACTAAGAGAACTAAAAATTTCCTCCTCCCTTTTTTTGTTTTTGTTTTTGTTTTTGCTGTGCATGAGATAAAGACAAGCAAAAGGACATCTACAGTTTGACTCAAGCAACATATCAGCTTTAGAATGAACAAGAATAAAGCAAATTGGCAAAAGTTTTTCATGCAAAATGAACCATCAAATCCCAGGACTAGAAGCATATAAATCCTTGGCATTAATCAATGGGTATTTATTGAGTGATCATGCAACGTTAAGCTGAGGGCAAAGATGGCAGTGGGGAGTGGTTGCTTACTGAGCGGTTAAAAATAAATGTATGAAAGAGAGATCTTCCCTTGAAAAATTTTATCCTCATTAAAAAGTAACTCTTGGGACGTCCTTGTTGGCGCAGTGGTTAAGAATCCGCCTGCCAACGCAGGGGTCATGGGTTCAATCCCTGGTCCAGGAAGACCTCACATGCCGCGGAGCAACTAAGCCTGTGTGCCACAACTACTGAGCCTGCTCTCTAGAGCCCGCAAGCCACAACTACTGAAGCCCGTGTGCTCTAGGGCCTGCGTGCCGCAACTACTGAGCCCGAGTGCTGCAACTACTGAAGCCTGCGTGCCTAGAGCCCGTGCTCTGCAATTAGAGAAGCCACCGCAATGAGAAGCCCATGCACCTCAATGAAGAGTAGCCCCCACTCGCCACAACTAGAGAAAGCCTGCACGCAGCAACGAAGACCCAACATGGCCAAAAATAATAAATAAAAATTTTTTAAAAAAAGAGTCACTCTCATAGGTTCAAATCATTGCTTCAAATCCCAAAACATTCAGAACTGCATGGAAAGTCTTAATTTGCTTCAAAAATAAATTCCAAATTTGCTAACAAACAAAAACATCAACCCCACCCTCAAATAAAACCTACAGCAAACATCATCACAATAGTGAAACTTTTAAAGCATTAACTTTAAAATTAGAAAAAAAGACAAAAGCCTGATATCACCATTTCTATTCACATTATACAGGATATCTGAACCAGTAAAATAAGAAAAAGAAAATAAGTCAAAAACATGAGAACTAAACAGGAAAAATCAACAGCCATCATTTTATGCTTGTATACATAGAAAACTCAAAAAAAATTATATAGGTAAGGTGTTAGAACTATTAAGAGATTTTAACAAGGTAGCTAGATATAAGATTATTAGTTTTTAAATCCATACTAAAAAGTCAATTGTACATTTACACACCAGGAACAGACATTTACAATACACAACTTTTTAAAATACCCCCTAAAAATCAAAAATTAAAAAAAAGTTGTATAAATAAATTTCACAAGATCTTTGCAAGATCTCCACGAAGAAAAATATAATACTTCACTGGAAGGCATGAAAGATGACTTAAATAAATGAGAGATATACCATGTTCATGGATTACATGAACATGTATGTATTCTAACCATAGCAGTTATCCCTAACATGTTCTGTATATTCAGCTTAATTCTAATCATAGTTCAGTAGGTTTTATGGAACACTAAAAGCTAATTTTTTAATCATATGTAGATTAATGGGTAAATAGAGAGATGGACAGTTATGTGACAAAGCAATATGGCAAAAGGTTAATTATAGAATCTAAGTAGTGGGTTCATGGGTGTTTGCTATAAAATTCTTTCAACTTCTTTTCATTCTTGGAACTTTTCATAATAAAATGTTGGGGGAAAATCATATGGAAATGTCAACAGCTCAGAATAGCCCAGACACTCCTGAAAAGGAAGAGCCAGGTGCTTTACCACACAGGAAAATTTTGAATAAAAATTATAATAATTAAGAGAGTGTGGCATTCATATGGGAACAGAAAAACAAATCAATGGACTATAATAGAAATCAGGCATTAATGAAAACCTGATTTATTTCAGATCTGACATTACAGGTCACTGGGGAAAGGGTGGATCATTCATTAACTGGTTCTAGGAAAACTGGTATGCAAATAAAAAATAATTAAAATGTTACCAATAAAACTTTAAAACTCAGGAAAAAATCAAGAGAATATATTTTAAATATCTTTAAACTAATCAAGGCACAAAAAAGTATATAATAAAACCGTTTGCAAAAAATTTAAAACAGAGAAGATTAAGCTATATATATATATATATATATATTAGGGTTACTAAAAGGATAAGGAAAACATTATTAAAATTTATGGAGTGTTTTTCTTTTCATGCCAATAACACTCTTGCAAACATGGCTTAAAATCCACTGGACTTTCTGTAAGAAGGGTGGCAACACCAACCCCCCAAAATGAATGTACAAGAAGGGCAAGGATCCTCAGTATGCCCAGGGAAAGCAGCATTATAACAGGAATCAGAGCGACTATGGTAAGCATAGACTAAGCTGTTTTTCCTAGGAAAAGGCTAAAGCTACAAAGAAGATTGCACTAAGGCTTGAACGTATTGAGCCCAAGTGTAGATCTAAAAGAATCCTGGATATTTAGAGATGCAAGCTTTGGAACTGGGAGGAGATAAAAGAAAGGGCCAAGTGATCCAGATCTAAGCTTCATCTTTTGTTTTGTTATGAAGACAATAAAATTTTGAGGTTATGTTCACTTCATTTGGTTGCTTTGTTCTTCGGGGAGGGAAATAAGCTAGTGTCATCAACAAAATTCCCCTTGTGGGGAAATTTACACTTTAAAAAATTGCATGGAGTGGAGGGATGAGGATACAATTTGGAATGAGCATATCGGGAGCCACAGGTGTAGTAGTAATGATCTATTTTTTTAATTGGGTGATATATATGAATGTTTATTTTATTTATAGCTATAAAACCGGATACATACTATTTTATATATGATATAATATACAAATTAAAGATTTTAGGTCAAATGCAGGATGCTAAGAAACCTAATAGGAAAGTAAAAAATCTAAAAAGCTAATTGAGATAGAAAGAGATAAGCAAACTCTCTTAAAATCTTAACATTTTCATGTCCCTCAACTTTAAAGAAAATAAGCCAAAATAAAGGTGGCACTAGCTTATAGTTTACTTTAGTAAATTTGGCAAAGCATCCATGAAGTATAATCTAGAAGCTTAAAAACTACACAGGACTTCATGAAGTTCTTTTTTATTAGCCTTTCAAAATTTATGAATTGTAGCTAAGTATGTCTTTCTGTCTTAGGAAAGAGAGCAAGGGAGTGGAAATTATGACCAAATATCCTTCCCTCCCTCCTTCCTTCCTTCCATCCTTTCTCTCTCCTTCTGTATTAATTTTAATTTTCTAATACTGTATAACAAATTACAAAAAGAAGAAGAAAAAGAAGAAGATGAAGAAGAAGAAGGAGAAGAAGAAGGAGAAGAGGAAGAAAAAAAAAAGAAAACCACACAGAAGCTTAAAACAAAACAAATTTATTATTTCACAGTTTCAGGTCAGGAGCCTGGTCACTGGTCAACTGGGTCCTCTGCTCAGAGTCTTGCCAGGCCAAAAATCAAGGTGTGGCCAGAGCTGTAATCTCATCTGTGACTCAGAGTCCTCTTCCAAGCTCATTCAGATTGTTGGCAGAATTCAGTTCCTTGTGGTCGTAGGACTGAGGTCCCAGTATTCTTGTTAAGTGTTGGCTAGGGGGTCACTCTCATCTCCTAGAGGCTTCCCTCTGGTCCTAGCTATATGGCACTCCTACAACCTGCAGCTTACTTCTTCAAAGCCAGCAGGAGATATCTCTTTCATGTTTCAAATCTAACTTCTTTTAAGGGCACACCTGATTGGGTCAAGCCCTTCTGGGATAATCTCTCTTTTGATTAATACAAATTCAACTGACTAGGGACCTTAACTGCAGCTGGAAATCACAAGTTATTTGAGCTGTCTGAAATATAGAGTGACTGGTGACATTGAGTGGGAGAAAACTAAAGAAAAAAGCTAAGTCACATAAGACATTGTAAGCCAATTGTGGAATGTGGCCCTTATCTTAGCAACAGTTAGAACTCATGAAGGTTTTTAAGAACAAAAATGTGAGACTGGTCAGACCTGCATTTTAGAAGAATGGCTCTAGGGGGCAGTAAGAATGATAAAGAGGACAAGTCATTTGAGCAAGTATTTGTGGAATGAAAGGGAAACCTGTGGCAAAAATAACTCTAGAAACTACCCCCAAAATAAAACAGCATGCTCTCAGAAATGCTTGAATTTGAAAAACAATTATTATAACCAGAAAAAAAGTCATATGCCCTTCCTCCTCTAGCCTACCACAAATATACGCATATGGCTTTTGATAAAATAGCTGAGAGAGAGAAAAGGCAAAATGCAAAGAGAATAACCTTTAGGGGAGAAGCATACTGCAATCCATACTGTATCTTCATCTACTGTTGCCGGGTAGGGTAAAATTTCATCCTTAAATATCCTTGAAGTCAAAGTCAAAGGGATACAGAAAACTTGGCCAGTTACAAAAGTCATTGTGTCCACAGAATAAATTGTTCAGAAGAACGAACATGCCTGATGGTGAGATTGAGTGAAACGTTTCCTCTGTTATTTTAAGTAATACACCAAACGTTGGGAGAGGTCAAAACAGAGGAATGACCAATGCACAGGTGAGTTTGATGAAAAACGTCTCCTGATGAAGGGAAGAGAGAATATGGCTCTGCAGAGAGAAGGGGCACATCCTGATCATAAATTTATCTCCATCTGCGGCATTCGATTACTTCTCATTCGCTGTGTCAAAGGCCTTATTTTGTGACTGGAGTATCCTGTGTGTATAATAACTTGCCAACGTCATCTCTTGGTCCTTTTCAGGGATTAACTACTTGCTAAATTCATTTATCAAAATTAAAACTAGCTTTTCAGAATGTTGCCCTCCAAATCCCAAGAAACTATGAAAGATTAACCTTTTGCAGATTCTTCCAGACTGAACACCAGTGGGTGACATCAACGCAAGTGATTAATAAGAGCTTTCTAAGGTCCAGGGGAGATGCTGACAGACATTTCCCTCACATGACAGCATAAGTCATCTCCTAATCAACCTATGAAAACACACACCCTGATACTCTCCATACTAATGGAACACTTCCAATTAATATTTACAGTATCCATAGGAGCTCTGTTTTGCGTTAGTACCAAAGGTTTTTTCAAGTGTATCAGACCTCCTCGATGCTGTAAAACAGAATTCATTAACTCAGTCTCGTTTAATCATTCTAGAAGCAACAGTAGCAGCAGCAGAATGAAAGTCAAATCCAGAATGAATTAGTCATAGCTTTTCTGTGAGGCTTTTTTTTTTTTTAAATGGCATTAGCAAACATTTTTATCCCACTGACCCCTGTACCGTCCTAGTTGTATACAGCCTGTATACTCACCACGGAGAAGCACACTCCTCTTCTGTCTTATTTCTTCCTCATCTCTTTACAGCCCGTGGTGCTATCTTGGGGCCTTAGAGGCATTTCATCCAAATATCCACATTCGCACAAAATGTTCCAACACCTTCCCAGTACAATCCTTGACATTTTCCCTCCCCTCCCTGAGAGGCATGTGCTGTGAACCTGCTCCTTCTTGCATGTGAAATGGCAGCTGGGCTCATTAATTGTTCCCTCAGATCCTCTACGTCCTTTATTCCTCAAAACAAACTCTTTGGCTTCATTCATAACAGGTCTGATAGCACCCTAAATAAAGTGCCGAGACTTTGCTTCCCATTAAAGGGTACAGGTTAGACCTGGATGGAGGTATAAAACGGTACGTGTCCTATCAAAGTATTCCCAGATTCCCTTAATTACACTTAGGGAGTTGTTCCCTTTGAATCCCCTAAACAGGCGGTGAGTGATGTTTTCTTTTTCCCTCAGGGGCTACTAGCTTACAATATAATCATTTAACTGGGAAACACACGGGTTATGCTAAAGTCATTCATTTTTTATATATCTGGTATACCTAGCATTACTAAGCATATATAGTCACCATGCACTGTGTGAAGCAATTTATATGCATTATTTCCACCAATCTTTATAACTCTGTAAGTTATGTTTAATTACCAATATCCATTTAAACATAAGGAGACTGAGGTACAGGGAGTGTATTAATGTGTCCAAAGTCACTCAGCTAGCAAGTGGCCAGACCACGAGTCAGACCTGGTCAGTCTGGCCCCAGAGCCTGAGCCAGCCATACTCACTGACTGCCTTCCCCTTCACCCTGGGTGAAGCTCTGCAGTAGGTCCTAGAGTCATGTGGATGGATGAGTCACATGGATGCTGAAGACAATATTTCTGCCCACCTCCACCCAGAGCATAAATTCCAAGAAAAACACCTTAAATCTATTACAGAGCTAAGAACAGAGTGGTGGTCCAGCATGCAAAATGGAATAGCTAACTCAGCCTAGAGGATTGAAGAAAGCTTCCCCAGGGGAGTGACATTCAATCCACAAATGTGACAAAGAATATCCGAGGAAGAACAGACAATATACTATAAAGTACAATGATATAAAAGGGGATGTGCCAGGAAAGGCAAGAAGCTTGATATGATGGCACGAGACATGGGACCATGGAGAGAGGAAGAGGATGAGAGTGACAAGGGACTGAAAGGTTAAGTTAGGCCTTAACTGTGATGCTAAAAAGTCTGCATATTATTTTCAGGTAAGGGAGCCAATTGCTTTTAAGCAAAAGGATTACATTATTAATGTTAACTCTTGGGTTGCTTTTTTTTTTTTTTTTTTTTTAAAGAATATTAGCCAAGTTAAAGTACAGATAATGGAGTAGAGAGAAAGACCAGAAGAAAAGGCACCTGTTTGGAAGCCAAGACAATAGCAAAAGCAAGACATAAAGAGGGGCGGCTTCCCTGGTGGCGCAGTGGTTAAGAATCCACCTGCCAATGCAGGGGACATGGGTTCGAGCCCTGGTCTGGGAAGATCCCACATGCCGTGGAGCAACTAAGCCCGTGCGCCACAACTACTGAGCCTGCGCTCTAGAGTCCACGAGCCACAACTACTGAGCCCTCAGTGCTGAAACTACTGAAGCCCACACGCCTAGAGCCTGTGCTCTGCAACAAGAGAAGCCACCGCAATGAGAAGCCTGCACACAGCAAAGAAGAGTAGCCCTCGCTCACTGCAACTAGAGAAAGCCCGCACACAGCAACGAAGACCCAACAAAGCCAAAAATAAATAAAATAAAATTAATTAATTTTAAAAATAAAAGCTTAAAAAACAAAAAGACATAAAAAGGGCCTGAGACAGACCAGTGGGAAGGAAAGTCCAGAACAAGACACATGAAAAAATTTCTCCACACTACTTACTCCACCATTTTCATACCATATAGTTACTTAATAATTTGTTTATTTTCTGTCTCTCACTAGATTATAAGTTCCATGAGAACTTACAAGGATTTTTGCTGAATCCTTAGTGCCTAGAACACTGCCCCACAGAACCACCATAAATATGTTTAGAATAAGTGAAGTAAATTCAAAGGAATTGAAGGATAAATTGGATTTAAGAGATGACAGAGTTAAATGACTGAAACTTCTAGCTAAGGAAACTGAATGGATGGTGATAGAGATCAAGAACCCACAAGACAGTTTTAAAGTGGCTACAGAATTCAGATTGATATGTGTTGAAGGCTGTTTAACGTTTGGAACTGGAACACCAGGGAAAAGTTGAGACTGGTTTTAGAGATTTTGGAGTCATCAGTATAGAGTTAGAAAGAGTCCTGAAGTCATGGAAATGGACAAAACCAGGCAGAGCCCGTGAGAGGGAAGGAGAAGAGAAGTAAGGAAACCATGAGCAACCACAGAATTTAAGAGATATTATAACCAAGAAGGACTCTATGGGGCCTTCCCAGGAAAGACCCCCCCCTGCCCATGTCCCCTCTGCCTGCCTCTTGTCTGTAGAAAAACTTTAGCCAAAGAAAAATAAATTTAAACAGAGAAATGAGAAAATGCAAAAAGCAAAGGAAAATAGTCAAACAGGACAAAATAATAATAGTTCAACCATTAAGCAAAGTCAAGGACCTTTAGTTCCTCCTCAAGGGCTATACCTAATATTTTGAGCTATATCCTTCGAGCTGTTTTGCAGATTCTGAAACCCCCACCAGGTGGAAGGAGTTAACTACATGATGACCAGACTGTAGCCATGACATGAGTTGCTCCACCTTAACACAATTCCGAGAACAGGCCTCAAGGGAAATGGGAACGAACCAGCCCTGGAACTGAAGATTGACTGTACCTAAAACAATCAAGATGACACTGAACAGACCACCACATGACCAATTTGAAGATGATTGTTGGAGCTGACTGTGCTGTTCTGCATGTAACACCCTCCCTCTGCCTATACACCCTTGAAACTTCCCTTTAAAGGCTCCTGCCCTGTGAGCGGCAGTTGGGAGTTGGTTCTTTGGGACATGAGTCCACCTTCTCCCCCAGGTTGCTGGCCTCCTGAATAAAGCAAACTTTCCTTTCCCACCAACACTTATCTCTCGAGCATTGGCTTTCAAGCAGTGAGCAGCCAGACCTGAATTTGTTGACAATAGGAGAGCCAGTAACGGAAATAAAGAAAAAACAGTGAGAAAGCTAAGAGGAAAACTGGGAGAGAAGGGTGTTCTGGAAAAACCAGAGGGGAGAGTCTTGAAAAGCAGAGCCTGGGGAGGAGTTGTGCCATGAACCTTATCTGAGTAAAATCAAATGAAGATAGAAATCAACTATACTTCAATTAAAAAAAATTTTTAATAAAAATAAATAAATAGAAAAAACTGAATGAAGATAGAAAATAGGACTTTTTTTTCCTTTATTAAAAAAAACCCCACAACTTGCACCAGAGCACATGGACTGGCAGGCAGAGCAACACTTCCCCTTGAGCCGAGGATCTTTGTGCAGGACAAAACCTGTTTGACCCCCAGGAGGTGGTCCTTGCTAGGAATTAGGCAAGGAATTATTTCAGGGTAGTGAGACCAGAATGCAAGGACCAATAGAGTCATCCATCTAAGATAACGGAGAAAAGAAAAGTAAAGGAGAACAGGGCAGGAGATGGAAACAATCCATCTTTGAGTTTAAGGAGCATGGTGAAGGTTTGAAACAGAGGAAGATAAAACTTGTTGGAGGTTAGAAAAAGGGTGATCTGATCTGTATTGATAGTTCACCTGAGGTTGGATCCTAGTGCCACAAATTGCACAGGTGTGTAATTTTTTCCAACAGGGTTCAGAAGCTCAGTAACAGGAGCAAAGAAAGCAAGTGGTTAGCTTCATCTTAAATTTCTGTAGAAATTTACATAATGCTCTACTACCCATTTTAAAAATGGACAGCAATCACAGAAGTCTAGACTGTAGGAAACTATAGGAAAAATAACTTTAGTTCCCTCAACAAATAAATCGTAAGTTGAAAGAGAGAGAAAGAAAGCAGGAATCTGTACATTGAAAAAATATGAAGAGAAAGAGCAACGCATCACAATGTGGGGACATATTTGGATACTGAGTCCAGCAGACAAATTATAAAATAATATTTAAAAATTGGCATGGCAGGCATTAGAAATGTGAACCTTAACTGGATTTTGTGCTATTAAGGAATTACTCACATTTTTGGAGTAACATTGCCATTGTGGTTTTGCTTTAGAGTCCTCAGGTTTGAGAGATTGATACAGACACACTTACAGATGAACTTGGTACAGGGCTGGAGCTTGCTTCAAAATAATCTGGGAAAGTGGGTGGGGACATAGGTAAAGTAAGACTGGCTATGAACTGATAACTTTGCAGCTGGGTGATAGGTACGTAGGGATTCATTATACTATTCCGTGCACTTTCATATAGGTTTCAGTTTTTCTATAACAGATTTCGTTTAAGGACAAAACAAGATTCTATTCAGTGAATAATGGAAAAATTGCATTACTCCTAATCATGGCCAGTTAGGGAGATAATGAAAGAGAGGGGAAATTTTTAAAGGGAGGATACACAAGTCAGAAAAAGGCAGAAAGATGAAAAGGACTGGAACACAGAGAAATAAAGGCATAAATACAAACAGAAAAAGAGGAAGCAACCAAGTGTAAGACAGACTTGTGAAATGACATTACCACCTTGTGGTCTTTTAGGATATTGCCCCTAAATACTCCAGCCATGATGTTTTTTCACACCTGTAGGCATTTGTGGGGATGTCATGCCTACACTTGCACCAGGTGTAACTGAGGTCATGGCCATACCTAAGCTTCTGTCTGGAGGTTTCTTATTTGTGACTGAAATTTAGTTGACTCTCCTAATATTTTCAGACTGTACTCCCACTCATTCTCACAAGGTTCCCACATTTACTAAGTTATATCATCCTGAATGTCCCACTTTATATATTCAGGGTTAGCGTCTAATTTGGTATTTCAGGACTTTGTGAACAAATCTTTGTTCACCTTATCCAAACCCTTAGTGTTTTTTTTTAAAAACAGCTTTATCGAGATATAATTGATATCCAAAAAATTGGACATATTTAATGTATACAATTTGATGACTTTGGAGATATGCTGAAACCATCAGGACAATCAAGGTAATAAACCTATTCGTCACCTCTATTTGTTATATCATCTATTTGCCACTCTAACTCCAGCCTAATCTTAATTTCTAATTCCTCCATCTCCTTGTGCGGTCTGCTCACGTTTCTCTAACCTTGTCCAACTCCACAGGAGTTACTTTTCATTGCAGCATGTGACAGGGCAGCATACGGTATTCATACAGCGTGGGAGTGCCCCACGAGACAAAGGAAAGGATTGGGAATGTGGAACCAAAGGGGTTCTATAGCTAAAGTGGCCCCACTATTCAGCCAGATGACCCAAAGAAGAACGTTCCGCCTCATACTCAACAGCCCAAATAGCCCCGATGAGATTGCTATCACCTGGTATTATCTTTTATTTTTTATTTTTTTTAACATCTTTATTGGAGTATAATTGCTTTACAATGGTGTGTTAGTTTCTGCTTTATAACAAAGCGGATCAGTTATACATATACATATGTCCACATATCTCTTCCCTCTTGCGTGTCCCTC
>NC_041219.1:70129530-70152602 GCF_002837175.3 Physeter macrocephalus | reverse complement strand
GACAGTCTCTAGGTCCATCCAACTCACTACAAATAGCTCAATTTCGCTTCTTTTCATGGCTGAGTGATATTCCATTGTATATATGTGCCATATCTTCTTTATCCATTCATCTGTCTATGGATGCTTAGGTTGCTTGCATGTCCTGGCTATTGTAAATAGAGCTGCAATGAACATTGTGGTACATGACTCTTTATGAGTTATGGTTTTCTCAGGGTATATGCCCAGTAGTGGGTTGCTGGGTCGTATGGTAGTTCTATTTGTAGTTTTTTAAGGAACCTCCATACTGTTCTCCATAGTGGCTGTATCCATTTACATTCCCACCGGCAGCGCCTCCTCCTCTCCATCCACATTCCTCCTGTGTGAGCTCTTGCTGGCCTCCCTGGCATGGACTATGCTAGTCTCCAAGCTAGCCTCCTTCCTTCCTTCCGGTAGTGCCCTCACCTGACCCTCCACACTGCATCTAGTTACTTCTCCAAAATGCAGATCAATCCTGTGATTCTCCGCTTAATACCTTCCAGTATTTCCTAACATCCACGAGAAAAAAATCCTAAATGCAGACTGCCAAGCTCTTCCCAACACAATTCCTGCTTTCTAGTCTTATCCACTGCAGTGTCCCCAACGTACACACTCCGCTCTAGCCATGCCAGGCTGCTTGCTATTCCCAACAAGGCCACTGAATGTGTCACACTCCCTTGCCTTGGCACAGATTGTTATTCCTGTCTGAAAACCCATTTTTATGCCTGGTTAACTCCTAATCTTGGTTTGTCTTAACTTAGACACTGAGTTAAGACTCAGACCTAACACAGCTGACCTCACTTCCCACCTGAGTGTTCCCATAGCACCTTAACACTATTACACTTAACTTATTGTGTTGTGATGATGTGTTTACAGGTCTCTCTACAGCCCTGCCTCTAGCCCCCTTAGACTCAAATGGAAGACAACTGGAACTGTGCTGTACTTATTTAAGCTTTCCCAGAACTTAGCACAGTGGCCCGCAAGGCGTGGGTATGCAATAAAGATTGGCTGCCTTCTCTGCAGCTATTTGTGGAAATCTGATCTCCGGAGTATAGAGTGGGTGGCCAGAGCTTTAACGAAGAAAAGAGATACCATTTGGGGCTGATTGGGTTGGGTATTTTTTAATGATGCTTAGCCAGTGTTAGCAAGGATTCTCTCTTAAACTTCAGCGAGGAAGTAAAAATGTGTTCAAGTCTTGCAGAAGTAAATACAACAAAATATATCAAACATATGTATATCATTAAACCCAGAATTCCACGTGTAGGAACTGAAATTGACAATATGCACAAACATCTTGATACAAGAATATTTGTCACAGCAGTATTGATACAGTCTAAAAAAAATCTGGGAACCCAAAATGTCCAGAATAGGAGCTTTAAAAAGCAAATTGTGGCATAACCATATGATGGAATTCTAGGCAGTCATTAAAAATTATATAACATGAAATTTAAAATTATTCTCTTGAAAAGCAAAAAACAAACTCTGGTTATAAAACAACTGTGGCCAACTTAATAGCGCATGCATGTGTGTGTGTGTGTGTGTGACAGTGTGTGCACACGTGCATGCATGTGTTTGTTTCTATCATGGACTAATGCAATAGACTTATGTACATACATACACTTATACACAAACATAAGCTACCCATGCATAGTGAAAGTTTGGGAAATATGTATAACCAAAATGAAAATAGGTTTATAAATAATGTAATTGTTGGCTCCTCTGTACTTTCTTTTCTTTTCCCCTGTATTTTATTTTATTTATCTTTTAACATCTTTATTGGAGTATAATTGCTTTACAATGGTGTGTTAGTTTCTGCTGTATAACAAAGTGAATCAGCTATACATATTTCTCTGTACTTTCTGATTTTTCTCCAGTGAACAGGTATTGCCTTTAAAATAATAAGGGGAAAAATAAAGGGTTTTTTTTTTTTTTTTTTTTTTTTTTTCTTTAAGAGAAGAGGAAGAAGAAAGGAAAGGCAGCGGAGTCCCTGAGGCCATCAAGAGAGAATCTAGGAAGCTGGCCTGAATCTAAAAGAGCATCTGAATCTTAATAACACAAAGACCAATGGAGTTTTACAGAAGGTTAAGCCAATTGGTCATATGTGCCTTAGTGTCAAGTACTCAGATCAATATGTACTTGAGGTCAGTGTAAGTGAATGGAAATGATTTGAAGAGGAGGGAGCTAGAAAGAGGAGGTGATATCTGTGAATATTATGGGTCAGACTATTCACATAACCCTTCTTTCCTTGGTTGCCCCAGCTCACCCCTTCACTCGCCTCCATCCTTACTACAGGGACTTGGAGAATACTAGAAACTTCCTTTATTCATGGAGAACAGGAGGGATATCTGTGGAAGTAGTGCACAAAGAATATCTAGGCCAAGTGTCTGTCCAGACTATCTGGATCTTCTTCACTAGACTTGGGCATCCCTCCCCTAACCCAGAGCTCAGTGGACAGAGCTTAGTGCTTGGAAATTTATTAAGTTTAGGTTTCATCAAAAATTTCATACTGTTTGATTTACAAAGAAAACTAATAGGGAAAATCTCCTGTCTCACTAGAATGGATATCAAATATTCATTTTGAAAATTCTTCTGTTCTGACAAAAAACCCCACTAAAATCATACTAGATGAAAGAGGCAGTTGAAGGTTGTGACGGTTAATTGTACGTGTCAACCTGACTGTGTCAAGCGATACCTCGATAGCTGGTTAAACATTATTTCTGGGTGTGTCTATGAGGGTGTTTCCAGAAGAGATTAGCATTTGAATTGGTGGACTGAGTAAACCAGATGGCCCTCCCCAACGTGGATCGGCATCATCCAACCTACTGAGGGAGGCGAAGGAAGGGAAGCTGTGCTCTCAGCTTGACTGTTTGAGCTGGACCATCAATCTTTTCCTGCCCTCAGCGCTCCTGGTTCTCAGGCCTTCGGACCCAGGCCGGAAACTACACCATTGACTCTCCAGCTCTCAGGCCTTTGAACTACACCATCGGCTTTCCTGGGTCTCCAGCTTGCAGACAGCAGACCATGGGACTTCTCAGCCATATGTATATGTATATATCTCCTATTGGTTCTGTTTCTCTAGAGAAATCTAACTAATAGAAAGAAGAAGAAGTAGAGATAGCAAGAATACACTAATTTTAAAGAACTTTTTGGCTGGGAAGTCCAGAGAGAAGGGTGGAGGTGAAGAGAGGTATGCATTGTTATTTTGTTTGCTTTAAGGCAAGAAGAGACTTTTGCATTCTCGTGTCTCATGAGGAGAGCTATTAGAGGGGAAATATTGAACATAAAGGAGAGGACACAGAGGGAGGCCCTGGGATCGAATGAGACAGAGAGCATTACAGCATCTCTACTTCCGAGGTTGCAGAAAAGTAAGTTATGGGGATGCAAAATATTTGAAGTTTTGAAGATGTAGTGTGGTGGGATTTTTATTTGATTCTTTGTGAAATTAGAGACAAGATCAACTGCTAGAGGGAAAGGAGTGTACAGGGGGTGGAACAGTGGTTTTAAGAGCATGATATATTTTTGGATAATGCTTTCTTGGAAAAGATACTTCATCACAGGTGGTGTGCTCTGGGAAGCAGACACTGGGACAGAGCTGGGGCTACAAAGGATCATTAGAAAGTAACACCTGTGAAAGGAATTATGCCGTACCAGAAGCTCAGGGTTGTTCTCTATTGTTGGACATTCAGAGGAAGCAGATGCGACTTGGTTGGTAGGAATTCATGCTATTAAGCTCATACAGCATAGCCTTCATCACTGTTAATGTGGTCACATCATCTACGTGCCCATCGTGCTAGGCCTAGCGTGGCCACTGATATAGGCTGGCGACATCACATGGCCAAGCCATTTTGACTGCTTATTTGTTCAGTGCCTCTCCCATGGTGGATTCTATCTGGGGCATGGTTAATGTAAGAATGATCTTTACGGGCTTCCCTGGTGGCGCAGCGGTTGAGAGTCCGCCCTGCCGATGCAGGGGACGCGGGCTCGTGCCCCGGTCCGGGAAGATCCCACATGCCGCGGAGCGGCTGGGCCCGTGAGCCGTGGCCGCTGAGCCTGCGCGTCCGGAGCCTGTGCTCCGCAACGGGAGAGGCCACACCAGTGAGAGGCCGGCGTACCGCAAAAAAAAAAAAAAAAATGATCTTTACACATCATGTCCACTCCCATATATTCATCCATACGTCTCTTAGATCTTGTCACCCGTCTCCCGATCTTTTTTCCTTCTATCTCCGACCAGCTTGTCACTGCCGTTAGTCCTCATACAGTGTAACTTCCTTCCACACAAAGTGGACAGCCTAGCGTACCACCCACTGGGAATATTTTCCTTCACTGTGGTTTTTTCAAGACCACCCTGAGTGGAGCAGTAATTCAGCTGCTGCCCACATCAAGCTTACATCTACGAAACAAGCCAAACCGTCTATCAACCAAGCTGAGGATTTTCCGCCTTCCTTCAGCTGGTCCTACAGGCCCTCCCACGTGACCATAGGTGTGAACTGGAGGAGGGGCAGTGGTGCAAATATGATGGATAATGTAGAGGGTGGGTTATCTGCTCATTCACTCTGCTTGAATCTTTTGGTCCTGCTCATATTTGGTCCAGATGTATTATTTCCAACCTATAATGGACTACCACTGAGACCACCTGACTTTATAACCTGGTGTGACCAACAGGATCCAGATCATGATGGCCATTTTAAGACACATGGTTACTTGGGGTCCCATGTTCAACTGTTCCATCTCTATTGCGGAATAGCAGCACACTAACAGCTATTTTTCAAAAGGCAATTAATTCTCTGCTGCAGATGGCAAGACTTTACTCCCAAACCTCAAGGGGCCAGTTTGTGATTCTTCCACTGGAAGAAACTCCTCATTGAATCTTTCTCTACCATTGACATCTCCAACACGGTAAGGTCTATGAAACCATACAGCCCAAGCGGCCGAGCTACTTACACCAAAGGCTCCATTTGTTGCAGAGGTTACCAGTTCTAAGCCCCACTCGAATCTGGCAGTCTTCCGTATCACTCGCTATATGGGAGGAAACAGTATTCTTAGGTGTGGAATGTGGTGCCTCTGGAATCCAAACAGACTTATTATGCATTGTGATTCCTTCTTCATAGTAAAAAATGCACAAAAAGTGCACATTTTCTCATTTCCTTTGGGAGGGGACATCATACCATCTTCTCATATTCTGACCACTGGACTCCTAGAAACTTTACTTAAGAGGTAGATCTATGAATCATCTTAGGGCTTATCATGTATGTGTTGTTTTACCAAGGCCTCCAGCATGCTAGCTACCCCCGACCCTGTTTATCTTGCCTCATCAGCAGAATGTCATTGCTGTAATGGATCAATATGATGTTCCAGGGGATGTTCAGATGGTCTAGATCTATTAGGACTATATTATTTCAGAGAATGAGAAAGTTAA
The DNA here is from genome assembly GCF_002837175.3 of Physeter macrocephalus. Classification (NCBI taxonomy): domain Eukaryota; kingdom Metazoa; phylum Chordata; class Mammalia; order Artiodactyla; family Physeteridae; genus Physeter; species Physeter macrocephalus. Next base: position 70,147,171 of record NC_041219.1, on the reverse strand, counting down.
ACATTTCCTGGAATAAAATTACAAATATATATTGTTTTTCCTTCTGTGTAAATGAATAAATACTCTCTCTGATCCCAGCATGGCTTAAGTGTGATTCATGTCAATCAGAGGCAAAAAAGGACATCAATCAGAAGTACCCATTTGCATCACAGAGCAATGGTCTTGAAAGCCCTCAAAGAAGAGAGGTGCAATGCAGTCACCCTGGGAGAACTGCCCAAGCCTAAGGAGTGGAGTAACCACCCTGGGTACCAGCAGAAGAAGGGCATGCAGAGTAAAGGATGCTAAAAACCACGCTCACTGCCCTTGGGTGCTGTAGACCAGAGCCAGTACCATGGTCCAAACATATAGTAGAGAATCAATGCATGGGCCTACAAGTGGTTCAGTCCCAGGAGTCAGCAGTAGACCATTGGTAACCCAGGACCCTAAACTCATTCTGGTCATATGTAAGAGTCATTTCAAAGGCAGCACGTCAGAACTCTTCAGGCAGTGGTCTTGAATGACCCGTTGATGTGCTGTAGCTGGCTGATACCAGCTCATGAGAGCCAACTGTTAGCATCTCTTCCCAGCTCTGCAATCAGTGACATCATGTTAGTAGCCTGAAATTGGCCACGGTGAGAGTTTTTATACCATGGGAACTGGCAAACACTTCAGGGCTTTCTTGTGAGATAGCTGGTTGTTAAAGTGCTCTTAAAGGCCAAGCTACGTTGGAGACCATGAAACTGTAGGAGCATCAACTAGCAAAATTGTGCCCCCCAGCAGGGCCAGCCCCAGAGGCAAGAGTGGATGAGGCATATGGTTGGATATATGAAAGCCTAAGGATTGGTTAGACAATGATGGGAGAAAAACAGAGGTGGCCAGTAGGTGAGGATGCTGGTAGGAGGGCCTGAGGTGACACACCAGAGTCTAGGCTAGATAACAATGACAGGCCAGAAGAGGGATGTTCGGACAGAAAAGGAAGAGGTCCAGGTTCTGGAGGTTTTAATGAAGGAAGAGAAAAAGTAAGGTGGAAGAAAATGAAAATGAAAGAAGTTAGATGAATAGGAAAGGGTAGCCAAAGACCGGTATAACAGTTTTATATTTCTGTGGTGCATTTTCAGATGACGACCTAGGCACAGACTATGATCAACCAGATAGGACGCCGATATGAAATGGAAATGTTAAAATTCGAAGAGGGTAAAGAACTTCCAGCCTGGGTTGCTGGAGGGACATTCTCAGGTACAGCTAAGTTGTCCGTGGTGAGGACAGCAGTGGGGATGAGAGAGGACTGTGCCTGAGATCCTGAAGCCCCTTGTGAGCAAGGAGGCCTGACCAGAAGAATAGAAAATGACAGTAAGAAGAACAAGCTGAGTATGGCATAGTTCATGAACTTCACATAAGGCAAGTGTTTGCTGGAAAGAAACAGTAGTGGAAGGCTAAGAAAAAATCTACGGTGCTCTGGGCCCTAGACACACGGATTAAAGAAAGCACGAGCAGTCTCTGCTCTGGGGACTCTAAGTGGTATCCTCAGGAGAGAAGCTGTTCTCAGTTCAGGCGAAGAAGAAAATACCTTGTGAAACAGTTAATGTTTTTATACGCTCTTTCCTTAAACCCCACCCCCTAACACACCCACACCTACTACCTACTTGCCTTCCCTGCTTACAACAGAAAAACCCTAAGATAGTCTGCGTTCCTGCCATCTGTATCAGTCAGCTTGGGCTGCCATAACAAAACACCGGATTAGGTGCCTCAAACAATATTTTCTCACAGTTCTAGAGGCTGGACATCCATGATCAAAGTGCCAGTTGATCAGGTTTCTAATGAGAACTCTTCCTGGGTTGTAAACGCTGTGTGCTCACAAGCCCTTGCCTCAGCGCATGAGCGCTTGAAGAGAGTGAGCAAGCTCTCTAGTGTCTCTTCTTATATGGACAGTAATCCTATTGGATCGGGGCCCCAGCCTTAAGAATTCATTTAACCTGAATTACTTCCTTAAAGGCCCCATTTCCATGCTGGGGATTAGGACTTCAACATATGAATTTGGGGGAACACAAACATTCGGTCCATAAAACCATCCAAAAGCTAGGCAAAAATCACCCTTATTTGGCAAGAACCTACATAATATTTCAGAGATAAAAGATTCAAAGAAGTGAAACTCAAAGCCTGAGACCTCCAAAGACAAGGTACCTCCCTACAGTAGCCAGTGTTCAGATAAGGTGAAGCTACGGGGAGAGTCAGCTCATGTACCAGCTGCGTGACTCAGCAGTTTAAGTAGGGGGCACAGCAAAGGAAGGGCAGGGATGTGCCAAAGTGCAGAATAATATCGGAGTCCCAATTTTTATACGGAATCTTTTCAAAAGTATTTTGGTTACTGTATTCTAGCACTTTAGAACTACAAGGGACTCTAGCGGTAATCTCATTTAATCTGATCATTTTACAAATGAGAAAATGAAGCCCACAAGACTCCTGGTCACTACTGGGAGTTCCTGCCACCTGAACAGAAGGATCTTTCTACTATGTGACACTTTACCTCTAGTTTCTGGCTGTCTCCAAAAAGATGTTCTGAGTTGACAAGGAAAAAGAACAGAAACTAAACTCCACTCAACCTATACAAAGACTGGTGCTATTAGCAACCCCCTCTAAGCTTTCATTTTTTCATTGCAAAAGATAAATGAGCTGATGTTGTCAACACAGTACCAGGTAACATGAAGACAAAGGAAAAGAACGCTGCTCCTCTAACCTAGGAAGGAAACTCACTGGCAAATGTAGCCAAGTGGTTACTTTTCTTTCTTGTTGATTTTTCTTTTTAGACCATTTCAAAGCTGGAACTCAGAAATCTTTTTTAGCAGGATTGCTTTAAGTTGTTAGCGATGTCATAAAGACAGCCTTTTACAAGGCACCTACACAGCCTTCTGCTTCCATGTGAAAAAAAAAAGAATAACTGCAAGAAGCACAATAAAATTTTAAATTCTCTTCAAAGTGTTACAAAGAGGAAAAAAGAGAACAGTTTGAGTTAGATTTGTAAAATGTGGTGAGAATAAAAAGGCAATCCTTTATCAACTAATTACTAAATATATATAGTTTTTAATAAAAGAGACGAAATCATTTTCAACTATTAAGATTCACAATACAGAGACTTCCCTGGTGGCGCAGTGGTTAAGAATCTGCCTGCCAATGCAGGGGTCACGGGTTCAATCCCTGGTCCTGGAAGATCCCACAGGCCGCGGAGCAACTAACCCCGTGTGCCACAACTCCTGAAGCCCGCGCACTTAGAGCCCGTGCTCCGCAACAAGAGAAGCCACCGCAAGGAGAAGCCCGCGCACTGCAATGAAGAGTAGCTCCCGCTCGCCACAACTAGAGAAAGCTCGCACACGGCAACGAAGACCCAACGCAGCCAAATAACTAAATATTTATTAAAAAAAAAAAAATTCACAATACAAAGAGTTGAGAAAAACAGTGAGAGAAATTGCAGTAGAAACCAGAATGTTTGATTCATAAGCTTGTATTGAATTAAAATAGTACAGTAAAAATACCTGATATGTCAGAGTACTTTTAGGTTGATTCCTCTTTTGTGATATTCTGGTTGAGTTAAGGGAGCAGAGGAGATAGTCCACTGCAACTGCCAAATCTTCAGTAAAAAGTAGATTGTTGCCTGCATAACAAGTTATTAATGATGGCCACTTCAAAAAATAAAGTTCTGGTATAAATCAATCATGTTTGGCTTGGGTTTTATTGACACTTATGCAATATTATGAGAAAAACAATTACAGATTCTGACTGAAACTCATCTAGAGAGAAAAAAATCTTTCACTGCTTGTTTTAGTGTTATGGACATCCATTTTAAAAAATATACACTGGTTGAGGGGGCTTGAAAAGCTGCTGGGATGCTAGATTCTAAGAACACTGAATTCTGGTCATCTCCAGGAAATAAACAACAGTTAACAAAATATCTATAAACTTTTCCAAATTTGGGCTCAACTAAATAAATTAACATCAAGCCATGCAGAAGTATATGTAAAAAAGCAGAATGGATTTCTAACTTCCAAAGTAGTGAAGTACAGCTCCCCTAATGAAATCACTTTTCAGGTATCACATCACCTCAGGAAAAGTTATCTGGATAGCCATTTCCGAGGCTCATCTCTCTCCAAGATCAAATACTGCCTTTTTATTTTACTTGTTTTTTGCTTGATTGGAAATATTTCCTAATTATTCAATACTTTGATTCATTCATTTAACAAACATAAAGTCCCATTACATAACTAGCACTATGTAAGGTTATGATACCATAAAGATAAATAAGGCTCATGTTCTGAAGGATCATAAAGTATACCTGGGGAGGCAAACTTATAGCCAGACAATTATGGATAAGTTCACTGATAAGAGGTGTTCCTGGGCACTGCAGTGAAGCAGAGGAAAGGGCCAGAAGGGACAACAGTGCGAACACGGAGATGGCTTTCTGGAAGTGATACTTCCAAAGTAGTTTGCACAAAGTTTTAAAAAGCTTTAACAAAGTCAAGAATTAACCTGGTCAAGAGGATAAGAAGCATGGAAAAAAGCACAGAGTTTTGAACAAGATTGACATGTCCCAGAACTATAAGTAGATGGGTGTTGCTCTGTCTGAAAGTATAAGGCAGTATAGGTGAGAAGAATCTGAAGCTGAAAGAGCTGAGACCAAACCAAGGAAGGGAAGTCTTCTGTGCTTGGAGAGCCATTTTAAACAGTGAAATCGTCAACAAAAAGCACAAAAATGGGAAAAACGTGGTACTAAATACATAATGAAAAGAACATTTACAGTATGAGAGCTAAAACAAAAGGCAGAACATCAGCTTGTTCAACCTCAGCTGGGAATTCACGTGTCAAGGGACTCAAATTTTTCATCACTCTGCACAGGCACAAGTCCGCAAATGACCACAAAGTGCCCCCAAAATTGACTTTGGAGTTATAAATAAATTTTAGCACATAGGCGAATTCACAAATATGGAATCCATGGATAATGAGGATAAACTGTGTGCGTACTCACACATACACACATAAATATGTATAACACCACACACTGACAACAGAGAATATGCCTTCTTCAAGAACACAGGTTAATAGTACCCAAAGTGAATCATGTATTATGTCAAAACATCAATAATTACCATAAAGTAGAAATAACAACACTCTCTGATCACAATGGAATAAATCAAGATATTAGGAACAGGCTTCCCTGGTGGCGCAGTGGTTGAGAGTCCGCCTGCCGATGCAGGGGACACGGGTTTGTGCCCCAGTCCGGGAAGATCCCACATGCCGCGGAGCGGCTGGGCCCGTGAGCCATGGCCGCTGAGCCTGCGCATCCGGAGCCTGTGCTCCGCAACGGGAGAGGCCACAACAGTGAGAGGCCCGCGTACCGCAGAAAAAAAAAAAAAAAAAAGATATTAAGAACAAAACCAAAATTAAAAAGGTTCTTCCACCTAGAAATTAAACAACTTGGGTAAAAAGGAAAATATATACAAATTACACAATTTCTGAATAATAATTAAAACACTGCAAGTTAGAATATATGGTTTTTGTTGAAGGTGGTAATTGGAGAAAATTTCAGAACCTTTAACATCTATGCCAACTTACAGTATCAGTTAAGTTCCCAACTGAAAAAGCTACATTAAAGAGGTTCCACATTGAATGACGGAGGAATATCTCCTATTGGAGCAAAGCTCTCACAGATAACTGTAAAACTGGGATATAAAACTACCTAAAAGCACTAGAAAGCAATCAATAGCAAAAGAAACCAGATCAGGATTTACATTTAGAAAAAGAGAATGGCACTGAGTTTCCCATTTTATTAACCAGGGCAAGCCACAAGTCAGAGGTTTGTGGGGCACCTAAAACTCAAAAAACCTGCAGTCTTTACTTGAAGAGCCAGAGGACAGAGTTCAGAGCAACTGCAACAGCTGGAAAGTATGGAAAGAAATTCCAAGACAGACCCAGAGATGACACTAAAACCTGCATAGAGACCGACCAAATCTCTGGCTGACTTCTAAACTACACAGGTGTGGGGTACATTCCAAGCAGCCCAACTAAATCTAACAAACAAACAAACAAACAGAAAAACTGATCAAAAATTTTAGCTGCTGTCCACCAAGGAGAGCCTGAGTTTGAGTACAGCCAAGTTACATGCCTGCTAAAACAAAATCAATACTTTTCAGAGGATCATAACAGAATCAAGAGTCTCTACAACATATCAATCACACGTCCAGGAAACAAATCAAAACTACTAGACATACAAAGAAACAGGAAGATACGAACCACACTCAAAAGAAACCAAATCAACAGATGGTCCCTGGGATGATCCATTGTTGAAATTCGTGGACAAGGATTTTAAAGCAACTATGCTCAAGGATGCAAAGACTATACTTATACTGAATAAATAGAAAATTTAAAGAAAAACAGAAACTCTAAAAAACAATGAAATGGAAATTACAGAACTGAAAATAATATCCAAAATTTAAAAAGTCACTGAATGGACATAACAGCAGTTTGGAAATTAGAAGGGAGGAAAGAAGTCAACGAAGTATGAAGACAGATCAACAGAATAATCCAATCTGGAAAACAGAGAAAACAGACATTGGAAAAATAATGAACAGAGCATTAGTGACCTGCTGAACAACTTCAGTCTAACCATGTGTAATTAGGGACCCATAAAGGGAAGCGAGAATGAGTCTGAATATAATACTTGAAGAAATAATGGCTGAAACTTCCCCAATTTGGTAAAAGAAATATTAAGGGGTAAAGGAGATTTATGTGTGTAAATTGCTCAAGTAATTCACAAAAAGAAATAGAAAATGGTAAAGCAAAGGAAGTAAAATATTACTGGGGGAATCTGGAAGAGGATATATGGGAGTGCATTGAAGCATTCTTCTGACTTTTCTAGTATTTCCTAATTCTGTCAACTGATAGAATTTAGAAGCAGTAACACCCAATAATGAACAATTAAGGCACCCAGGCCTTAATTTCTAAATATTCTCAAAAAAAAAAAAAAAAAAAAGTCAGGGATCCGTGAAGAAATAGCTGAATTGAGGGTTGGGGCAGGGAAAGTACAAACCTAGCCTGGAACACCTTACGTTGCCAGAAAATGTAGTGCTCTAAAAATGAGGTGGGCAATGTTGAAAGAATACAGCAGCCAACTTGAAGGAGCTGTCAATCACCAAGCTGGAACAAACTGAGCAACAGAATGACTGTAATAGAATTATAGCCACAGAATATCCCTGTGTCCTTACTGGTTGGATAAATAAAGGTAAATAATAAAGGTACAGCTCTTCCTTACAGTAAAATTCCAATTTATGAATGTAGAAGGAAAGAGAGAAATAGAAAATCAACATAATGCAAACATCACAGTATTGTTGCAGGAAAAAACTGCCAGTGGATGCTCAAATTAACAGCAAAGAAACCGCACAACTTCCAAGTATCCTCTTCCACAAGCTAATTACCAATTAAAAGTAAAACGTGGGGAGAGAAACCTGGCAGACACTTCAATTAAGTAACTAAGGTTAAAACCACTAGTAACGTATGTATTAACATCTTACACCTCATATGATACACTGAAAAGGGCCTATTTCTATGGTAGTCTTGACAAAAATACATATCTATATTATCAGAGTAAGGAAATAAGAAAAACAAATATGAAACGGAAGAGGCAAGGAAGAACTCTAGAAAGCTGAATCAGAAATTGGAGGTGTCAGTATGGACTCAATTTCTAAAACATACATGCATATGAGCATGTGTGCATGCACACACACACGCGCGCACACGCGTTCCCTTGCTCTGCCAGCTAAAAGGGCCTAAGATCAGTAATATCCCAGGAGCAATGAGCATCCCTAGTTCTCAGATCTAAATTTCTAAATACTAACCCCCCCAAAAGGAACCAGGCTCCTTGGAGAAAATGCCTGATTCCAGGGGTCAGGAAGGGAAGTACAAAATTAGTCTGCAATTTCTTGTTTTACTAGAAGGTAAGGAAGTGCTCAAAAAATTTCGGGGTATATCAAAAGGACACAGGAACCAGATTTGATGGGGTTCCCCCAAGCCAAATCTCAGACAATTTAACATCAATATATATATAAGTGTAGTAACAAATTATAATGCATTGAATAAAACAGAAACCCATGAGTATATACTTAAAATACAGTCACATGGATGGTAGATCAGAGAGAGAAAGAGAAAGATAACAGACAGACACAAGAGGATGATTCCTTACAGTAAACAGAGATAGATAGATGATAGACAAGAGATTCCTTACAGTAAAAGGCCGATATACATGAAGCATGCAGCAGCACTAGAAGTGACTATTTTGCAGCCATCACAATAAAGACTGGTTTAGATAATTATCAAGTATTGCTAAATCAGGGGAGGAGGACAGGAGATGTTTGACAAGGAGCAAAATACTTAAATCTTAAAAGTACCTCCCCACAGACTGCTTATTAGTTACCACAGGGAAAACAACTATACAGTGACGACATAGAACAATACTTTGACCAGGTGATCAAAATTAACATCAACACTGATTTCCTCAGATGTGATACTCTAACAAGGACAAATCACTTCCGTAGTATTTTGGCTGGGATACATAACCTCAATCTAATCATTAGAAAACATGAGACAAACCCAAATTGGAAGGCATTCTAATAAAACACACAAACACACACACACTGCTGACTATTTTCATTATGGAAAATTGATCTTCATGATAAACATTATCTGAAGGTAGAAATCATATCTTATCTTTGTATCTCCACCATCTATCACACTACCTGAAAATTAGAAACTGAGCTTAACAAACATTAGTTGAATGTATAGTCCTTGCCTAGACTGTAAGATGCTAAGTCCCAAACAGTGTCTTTATTCCTGCTTCCAGCCCCAAGCACAGTGAAAACACAAAGTATAGTGGCTGAATTTTTAAACTAGGTAAACAAAATCTGTTCATAATTTATACAATATTCTACACTCATCTCAACCAAATTTTCAAAAGTAAACTTTTTTCAAAACTTTTAAACACTATATTTAAAAACCAGAGATTAGAAATTTAAAGACTCACTTCAAATATACAAATAGTTATACACGAACATTTAAAAGCTTTTTCTACAATAGGAAAACCACAAAAATAAGTTGAAGTAACAACATTTATGGATACAAGCAGTTAGAACTCAACTTTATTGTTACAACCAATTTTTATTTACAGAATATAAATCTCTTCAAAAAGATACATTCCTTCATTTAATCAATGGTAAAAGGCCTTATTAAACAGAAATAAAGCCTAAACATCACATATTTAAACAGAAATACAGATTCATTAAAAGTTTATGAACACATAGCAAAAATGCATTTTTATTTAAGCAGTTACATGAATGAGGCTGTTTTTAATTTTCTTCACTGGTAACCCCATTTTAACCAGAGAACAAATTTTACTTAAATTAACAGTAGTAAAAATGTAAAAATTAAATTTTAAACATGAGAAGAAGCAACAAAAAAACAGGAAGTATCTTCATTACCAAACAGATTAACAAGTTCCCAGACACTCAGATACTTTCTGAGGCATATCAAAACACCTACATCAAACGTTGCATTCGAGAGGTATCAATACATTTTCAGTGCTGAGACTATGTGTAGCACTTAACAGTATTTACAGAGCAGCATTATACTACTATGGTTCACATCTGAGAAACATAAATTTAACCTTTATGCCACAATTTCCCAATTCAACATACAGCTAATGCAATGACAATTATTCATTTTGTTTTTTTCTTCTGAAACTGATAAGGACATTGTCATTTAAGAACATGGAATAATGCCAGGTCTTCTTTCTTAAAATAATGGTATATTTTAAAATCCAAATACTTCAAATCATGGAAAATTCACCCAGCTATACAAAGGCTCCTAAATACAGTAGAGTTTAAAAGTTTCCTTTTTGCAGATTCTACCAATTTACAATTACTTTAGTACATGTAAGTAACAGGAAACTTCTTCAGATTGTTGAACAATAAAAATTACAGGGTGTCACTACATAATTTAAGTAGCAGCACAGCACAACCATGCAAGTGCTCTCATTTCCTCCACTGCTTTTGGGGGGTCTTTTCCAGTTCACAGGAGCTAGTTTACACAGATACCATCAGGTCTTAATCTCTCTTAAAGTTCCTTTTGAAATTTAACTAATGGAACAATTCAAATCAGCCACCTTTTTCTTACCCTTCACTAACTAGTTCAAATATAACATGTAATGTTTTCAATTTGTATAAACACCTTGTGTTTTGTTAAAATGATTAATGGTATTAATACCATTAATGGGCAAGGTGTAGACAAAAATATGCCTACATTTAGGGATTAAGAGTATTTTACAGAGCAATTTTTTCATAACTAGAAAGCCATAGGATGCATAATGAACACAGATTTTACTTTAACTTGCTGTTTGATAACATCAGTAGCATAGTAAGTGCATTAAGTATAGGAAAGAAGAGAAAGCAGATTTCAGGACAGAAACCTACTAAAAACTTGAATTCTGAATGCCTCAAAGTCAAAAGGGTATTTTCTATAAGCACTATATTATTTTTTCTATTCCAATAGTTTAAATCTGTCCATTTCAAATTATGATCCAGAAAGGAAAATTTTAGTGTTAAAAACTGTTCAGAAAAGTCTAATTCATTGTGTAATATATCTTATTAATTTCAGTTTTCAAGTATTCAAGTAATGCAAACTCAAGCATTTTCTTTTATAGCAATACATTTACGGACTAAACTTCAAAGATGGGGAAAAATTCATTTAAAATAATCGTTACACTTTTCTGTCTGAAGACATCAAACCCAAGACATAACAATCTCACAAGTGGTATGCAGCAGAAAAAAAAGGTGGTTCCATATAACTAATGTCCTTCGTTAAAAAAAAAGAAACAAAAACAAAACAAATTGCCTTAATATGTAACTAAGTTTCCAAAGACATTCAAAAAATCTAATGAAGAAAATTCAGAGCAAATCAATTTTGAAATAAAGATAAAGCTGCTTTACCACATACTTATAATTCACTTTCCTTTGTGCATAAAAACTACTAGCATTTGCCTTTTGTGTAAAGTAGTGCAAGTTGCTGCCAATAACAAAACTCTCCTCCTAGCATAAAGCATTGTTAACTTTGTCTATCAATTGAATGACTGACTAATATTAAAAGCTTAAGTCTGTATCACTTTGGAATGCAGTATAAAATGCTTATTAAAAGCAATTTAAAGCAGAAAATCAAACTGATAGTTTTCTCATTTACATTATGAAGGAATTCAAAAATGGTACTGAAAGCTTTGTGTAATGTAAAAAAGAAATATCCATATAACTTTAAAAGTGGAGGTTTTTAACTTTCAATTGAGAGTGTTAGGGGGAATTTTTCCTTTAAATCTGGAAGGTTTCATAATAAATATATTTATGAAGTTAAATATTTTTAGTTCAGCAAAAATGGAATTAGCAGTCATTAAAAGAACACATACCTTTTCTGTGTTTTACAATCCCATAATGAACAACTTTATACTTAGAGAAGCCAACTGAGACATGCTTAAGTTGAACTAGGAGCTATTACTTATCATCTCCCTTGTATATGTGGGATTTAAGAGTCACACTGAGATATATAAAAACTCAAAGTTTTTTTTTTGTAGAAAAAGGTTAACAGCCTTGAAAACAGAAAAGGATAACACTTCAGTCTGCAATCATAAAATTATATTTTTAATTTGCTTTAGCTTAGAATCATGACTCAAATAATGGCATTCTAACAATGTATTAATTTACTGCTTGCAGGAATCTAACCTCCAAAAACTAGTGGTCAACTAAAGATTGAAAAAAAGTCATATTAGGCACTAAGAGGCTAAATAAATAAGTACTGACATTAACAAAAACTGACAAACCCTATTTCCAGTTCCTCTTGTTATCCCACTGTGCAGCCCAACTTGTTGACTATTTCCAGTCTAAAACCAAAGAGCTGGATCATTACCTTACAGAAAAATGTCTACAAAAGGGAAAAGAATGCAAAATAATACACAATCTCATATGCAACATACAAGTCACACTAATTTACAAATTTTTATTTACACTGTTTTATATACATTCCAGGCAGACCTAGTTGATGAGTTTTGTGCTCATATTGATCTCAAATGATCATGTGAACAGTATGATTTACTACCACATCTCTTTAATTCCCAGAAGGTGGTGGTAGCATGGGGTCAGGAGGGGAAAAAAAATCAAGTATTACTGGTCAGGTAAGATCACACAAGTATGTAAGGAACAAAGGGAAAACAAATTGTGGAATTTTGCTTGCTAAAGCATCCAGGCCACTATGGTCTATTGACTAACAGTGAGTATACATGAATGCCACTTCTCTAACAACCATTTTCATATTTACAAAATGAGCTTACTATCAGTTGAGTTATTAGGTAAGGCATTCAAGTTCCTTAGCTTAACATAAAAAGGCAAAAGACATCTCAGCAAGCCACAGGACAAATTTTAGAGGGATGTTTTCCCTTTAGAATCCCTTAAATGATCAATTAAAAGGGAAGCAAATTTTGAACCCTATTATTAGGCTGAAGCATGATCCCAAAAACCAGGAAGTGGGAACATCATAATGCCCAAAATCTAGCCTAAAAGTGGGGGAAATATCTTAAATACCTTATTTTGTTCCCATGATTCACTGCCTAGGGCTAAAGTGAGAGCCTTTATTCCCCTTTACATTCACTTCTATATGAATCTCTCTGAACCACTTACAAGAGTATCACAGCTAGCAGCTATGCACAATCTACCAGCAATGGCTCAGTGAATCTCTATTCAAAATAGTTTGAAGAATATGGAGTAAGGTAGAAGAATGATCTTCTCTCTTCCCACAGTTCTCTAAGATATATCTGCACTTTTAAGAAGTCGGAAAGCAAAAAAAAAAATCAAGAGTACTACATATTCTTCATTGTTCTAAGAAAATGTTCCAGCCCCAGATGAAATTCCACCAAAAACAATTTTTCAAGTTCACTCTAACATTATATAAAAAGCTACTCATTGTTTAATTGGTTCCTTTCATTTAGTTAATTAGGTAAAATTCTATTGATCCTACAGTAATATGGTTTATAAAAACAGAAGTGAACATTTGTAACATTGGGGAGGTAGAAAACAAATCTTGATCTAACACTGTTATATAGACACAAAACAGATTTTAAGATTCTATTCATGTAACTAGAATTTACCATTTTAAATGGCCTGTGTTTCTACTTACTTTATTAGCTTTAAACATCTTGAGATAATCCAAGTATTTTAAAGCACTTATCTGAGAATACAAGTCACTTGGAATAATACATCAGACTCCCCAGAAAATTTCTCAGGGGATAAATTTGTAATTGCATATTCTGAATATGCAGATCCATTAAGCCAACTTTGTACATGGGCACTTATGTGACCAAAGTGCAAAGCTTGTCAGACTAATTTTCTAAGCAAAGTTAACCATGACTGCTCAACTCTACACAGCAGTCTTCAAAACTGGATGCTTGCTTATCTATCCCAAAGATCTAAGTTCCTTCCAAATAATAACTGCCGTCCTCTCACTCTCAAACAGACAAAAACAAACAAAATCAAAAGAAATCAAACCAAACAGAAGCCCTCCTACCATGAGTATTTTTGCTTAATTCACATTGTCATATCAGATTTTAAGTGTATAAGATCCATGTTCTAAATGTTCCTTATTTAATTCTTTTAACCACCTCAACTTATTTCTCTGAAACTATTGATACATTTATCAAGTAATCATTTGCTATCATTCTAAAGACATGGAGCCAGACTAAAACATTAAAACCACAGTATAAGGAATGAATCTGAAGAAGTAAAAAAGAATTAATCTAAATGACATTTTCTTGTTCCCAAGTATGATAAGCATTCTGTCTTTGTTTCAAAAATTAGCAATTGCTGTACTAGCTACTATTTAATAACAAACAAAATGTACAACATCTCAATAAGTAAAACAAAATTTTTGGTTAGAAACAATTTGATATAGTAAAATTTTAAAAACAAACTGTAACTTAAATGACCATATATAGTATATGAAAACATTATTTAATACAGATTTTGGTAACATAAAATCATCATATCTATTCCAGGATTACACGGTAAATATTAATATTTATACTGCCAGACTATGTAGCAAGAGGGGAATTTAATTCTACGATGTTCCCCCCAAAAAATTCTTCCCAATACTCCAGAAAGATGTACCACTAGCATAGAAAGTGAATGTACTTCACTCTCCTAAACAGATATTTTTCTATGAACATCTTAAGTTATCTAAACCAGTGTCCGGCATTCCAAGAGTAAATGATTCATTTAACTAACAGTGTGTCAAAATAAAAAGGTTACACTAAACACCTAAAATGTTTACTAAAATTAATCTTACTAAAGTAAAACTTAAAAAAAAATTTTTTTCTGGAAAATTTTCGTTGCTTACACTCAACAAACAGATGAAACAGATGAAAACAGTCACGGAATTCATGTTAAATTTATAATAAATAATTCACATATAACATAGATTAAATTATCAAAGGATTACACTGACATCTTTATACCTTTTTGCTGATTTAACAAACTTCTAACCCACCACATACTGAGAGCAGTAGGTGTATTTCTTAACATCATTCAGACTATTTAAAAAATAAATTGGTTGTTTAGAAGCATAATTTGTAAAGCAAGATAACCAAATTAAAAGAATTTTAACATATATTGGCTTTTTGGAATTTCTTAAAATATCCACAAGCATTGTTCAACTACTTAAGAATAATTAAATGTCTTCTTTACTCAGGCACCTTTAATGCAGTAACCTCAGGCTTCATTTTAAAGTATTGGTTAAAACGAACAATTGCATACCTATTGAGAAAAGACAGTAACAACATAATTAGAGCTAAAAACCTTAATCCTTCGTTTATTTCCACCCACCCTTTCTAAGCTGATTTTTTTTTTAAGTTTTTAAATTTTCAAGGGACATATTTTTAGTTTCTTGCACCACCTACTGGACACTTTTCTAATACTGAGATCATTTAACAGATTATACCAGATTTCCTTGCAGACCAATTATTAAATGTATGCAACCTCTGCAACATTTGACTAAAAATAATAACTACAATGTCCCCTATAAATTCTAAATGTAAATCCCCAAAGAGTAGAGACAAATGTAATGCATACAGTAAAATTAAACTTACCCAAGGAAATCAAACTCAATAGTGGAGTATTTGGCTTGAATCAAAGCCCACAATCCCCAAAAGAAATGTGAAGCCTAAAAAACGGGAAGAAAAATCAAGAATTATGATAATGCATTTCTTTGTAAAACAAATATTAAATTGTGAGTTTTTTCCGTTTTCATCAATTCCATGAACAATGCTTTCTTGATGCTTTTCTAACACCAAGTATCTAGAACAGAGGTAATACTGAAGTATACAGTTATCTGGATGGCTATAGACCACTTTTGTCCACAAAAGAGGTTATAATAAATTATAATCACTAAAAAAGAAATAGAGCCCAGTTCCTGTACCCTGCTTTGTGTGGGCAGAGTTCAGCATCAGCACTGATACATGTTGTCAGTTAACTGTTTTTAATGGGTCATAATTGCTAACAGGATTTCCTATAAAATACATTATCAAAGGACTTTGTTTCTTAAAATATATACAAAAAGGAAAATCCAGATCTCAAAAACAAAGCATATACTGAAACCTGAAGATGTTCAGGGGGTGACAAATTTCTGAAATCAATTTTTATTGACCCAACAATTCTACGCAATCAACAATGATATAAAGTTATACAACTTGACTTATGTTGGAGAAAAATGAGTCTTAGGACTTAAAGAGTAAACAGATGACTGTATAATTAGGAGCTGCACAATAATTTTGTATGTGTGCTTTACAATCTATTTTCATTTAAACAGGATATTTTAAGATTCTGAGGGAGGAACCAAGATGGCGGAGTAGAAGGACGTGTTCTCACTCCCTCTTGTGAGAACACCAGAATCACAACTAGCTGCTGGACAATCATCGACAGAAGACACTGGAACTCACCAAAAAAGATACCCGATATCCAAAGACAAAGGAGAAGCCACAATGAGATGGTAGGAGGGGCGCAATCACAGTAAAATCAAATCCCATAACCGCTGGGTGGGTGACTCACAGACTGGAGAACACTTATACCACAGAAGTCCACCCACTGGAGTGAAGGTTCTGGACCCCACGTCAGGCTTCCCGACCTGCGGGTCCGGCAATGGAGGAGGAATTCCTAGAGAATCAGACTTTAGAAGGCTAGAGGTCAGACTTTGAAGGCTAGTGGGATTTGATTGCAGGACTTCAACAGGACTACGCGAAACAGAGACTCCACTCTTGGAGGGAACACACAAAGTAGTGTGCACATCGGGACCCAGGGGGAAGGAGAGTGAACCCATAGGGGACTGAACCGGACCTACCTGCTAGTGTTGGAGGGTCTCCTACAGAGGCAGGGGGTGGCTGTGGCTCACCGTGTGGACAAGGACACTGGCAGCAGAACTTCTGGGAAGTACTCCTTGGTGTGAGCCCTCCCAGAGTCGGCCAAAGAGCCCAGATGGGCTCCAGTGTTGGGTTGCCTCAGGCCAAACAACCAACAGGGAGGGAAACCAGCCCCACCCATCAGCAGTCAAGTGGATTAAAGTTTTACTGTGCTCTACCTACCAGAGCAACAGTCAGCTTTACCTACCGCCAGTCCCTCCCATCAGGAAACTTGCACAAGCCTCTAAGATAGCCTCATCCACCAGAGGGTAGACAGCTGAAGAAAGAACTACAATCCTGCAGCCTGTGGAACAAAAACCACATTCACAGAAAGATAAACAAGAGATCAAGAAGATGCAAGAAATGTTTAACAAAGACCTAAAAGAATTAAAGAACAAACAAACAGAGATGGACAATACAATAACTGAAATGAAAACTACACTAGAAGGAATCAATAGCAGAATAACTGAGGCAGAAGAACGGATAAGCGACCCGGAAGCCAGAATGGTGGAATTCACTGCTGTGGAACACAATAAGGAAAAAAGAATGAAAAGAAATGAAGACAGACTAAGAGACCCCCTGGGACAACATTAAATGCAACAATATTCGCATTATAGGGGTCCCAGAAGGAGAAGAGAGAGAGAGAAAGGATGCGAGAAAATATCTGAAGAGATTAGAGTCGAAAACTTCCCTAGCTTGGGAAAGGAAATAGCCACTCAAGTCCAGGAAGCGAAGCAAGTCCCATACAGGATAAACTCAAGGAGAAACACTCCAAGACACATAGTAATCAAATTGGCAAAAATTAAAGACAAACAAAAATTAATGAAAGTAGCAAGGGAAAAATGACAAACAACATACAAGGGAACTCCCATAAGGTTAACAGCTGATTTCTCAGTAGACACTCTACAAGCCAGAAGGGAGTAGCAAGATATACTTAAAGGGATGAAAGGAAAGAACATACAACCAAGATTACTCTACCTGGCAAGGATCTCAGATTCCAAGGAGAAATCAAAAGCTTTACAGATAAGCAAAAGCTAAGAGAATTCAGCACCACCAAACCAGCTCTACAACAAATGCTAAAGGAACTTCTCTAAGTAGGAAACACAAGAGAAGAAAAGGACCTACAAAAACAAACCCAAAACAATTAAG
>NC_041219.1:70128436-70129026 GCF_002837175.3 Physeter macrocephalus | reverse complement strand
ACAGACCCACTTCAGACCTAGGGACACATACAACTGAAAGTGAGGGGATGGAAAAAGATATTCCATGCAAATGGAAATCAAAAGAAAGCTGCAGTAGCAATACTCATATCAAATAAAATAGACTTTAAAATAAAGAATGTTATAAGAGACAAGGAAGGACACTACATAAAGGTCAAGGGATCAATCCAAGGAGAAAATATAACAATTATAAATATATATGCACCCAACATAGGGGCACCTCAATACATAAGGCAACTGCTAACAGCTATAAAAGAGGACATCGACAGTAACACAATAATAGTGGGGGACTTTAACACCTCACTTACACCAATGGACAGATCATCCAAAATGAAAATAAATAAGGAAATAGAAGCTTTAAATGACACAACCGAGCAGATAGATTTAATTGATATTTATAGGACATTCCACCGAAAAACAGCAGATAACACTTTCTTCTCAAGTGCGCACGGAACATTTTCCAGGATAGATCACATCCTGGGTCACAAATCAAGCCTCAGTAAATTTAAGAAAATTGAAATCATATCAAGCATCTTTTCTGACCACAACGCTATGAGATTAGAAATCAATTA
>NC_041219.1:70094852-70127418 GCF_002837175.3 Physeter macrocephalus | reverse complement strand
TGATACCAAAACCAGACAAAGATACTACAAAAAAAGAAAATTACAGACCAATATCACTGATGAATATAGATGCAAAAATCCTCAACAAAATACTAGCAAACAGAATCCAACAACACATTAAAAGGATCATACACCATGATCAAGTGGGATTTATCCCAGGGATGCCAAGGATTCTTCAACATACGCAAATCAATCAATGTGATACACCATATTAACAAATTGAAGGAGAAAAACCATACGATCATCTGAATAAATGCAGAAAAAGCTTCTGACAAAATTAACACCCATTTATGATAAAAACTCTCCAGAAAGTGGGCATAGGGGGAACCTACCTCAACATAATAAAGGCCATGTACGACAAACCCACAGCAAACATCATTCTCCTCGGTGAAAAACTGAAAGCATTTCCTCTAAGATCAGGAACAAGACAAGGATGTCCACTCTTGCCACTATTATTCAACATAGGTTTGGAAGTCCTAGCCACGGCAATCAGAGAAGAAAAAGAAATAAAAGGGATACAAACGGGAAAAGAAGAAGCAAAACTGTCACTGTTTGCAGATGACATGATACTATACATAGAGAATCCTAAAAATGCCACCAGAAAACTACTAGAGCTGTGTGGAGAAAAGGGAACCCTCTTGTACTGTTGGTGGGAATGTAAATTGATACAGCCACTATGGAGAACAGTATGGAGGTTCCTGAAAAAACTAAAAATAGAATTACCACATGATCCAGCAATCCCACTCCTGGGCATATACCCAGAGAAAACCACAGTTCAAAAAGACACATGCACCCCAATGTTCATTGCAGCACTATTTACAATAGCCAGGTCAGGGAAGCAACCAATAGCCAGGTCAGGGAAGCAACCTAAATACCCATTGACAGACGAATGGATAAAGAAGTTGTGGTACATATATACAATGGAATATTACTCAGCCATAAAAAGGAACGAAATTGAGTCATTTGTTAAGACGTGGATGGATCCAGAGATTGTCATACAGAGTGAAGTAAATCAGAAAGAGAAAAACAAATATCGTATATTAACGCATGTATGTGGAACCTAGAAAAATGGTACAGATGAACTGGTTTGCAGGGCAGAAGTTGAGACACAGATGTAGAGAAGAAGCGTATGGACACCAAGCAGGGAAAGCGGCCGGGGATGGGGGGTGGGGTGGGGCGGGGATGGTGGTGTGATGAATTGGGTGATTGGGATTGACATGTATACACTGATGTGTATAAAAGGGATAACTAACAAGAACCTGCTGTATAAAAAAATAAATTAAATAAAATTAAAAAAAAAAAGAAGCCAACTCACAGATAAAAAGAACAAACTAGTGGTTACCACTTGTGGGGGTGGGCAATATAGGGGTGGGGGAATAAAGGGTTATCATGGGGTTATATGAAGTCACGTGTGTGAAACTTTTGGATATTGTAAAGCACTACAAAATTTGTAAATTCTTTCATTCAATAAAAAATTATGTACAATAAAAAAAAAAATTGGCAGTGTTTTGGTCAGTTCAGTAAAGCTACACAGAAAAGATTGCCAAGCATAGGCTGGCTCCTAGTTTTTATGCCTTTTGTGGTTCAGATGCATTTCTTTCATTCTGATTACTTAGGAATACTTATCTCCAGCTTGCTTTTTCCCACTAGTTTCTGTCTACTTTACTGTCTTCAATTTACCTTGTTTAATGACAGATTTTTAAAGCACTTGGTATTTTACTTTTTTAGTCATCATTCTTTTTATATCCCTACTTATTACATCTTATTAGAAAACCTATTTTGTTCTGTGTTTCAGTTTTTTCTGCTAATATTTATGAGCCTTCCAACTGGCTTTCTCTTTGAAAGCATTAAACAGAATATTGGTATAAATTATATTGTACATACAAGCAAAAATAAAAAGGAACGAAATTGAGTCATTTGTTAAGACGTGGATGGATCCAGAGATTGTCATACAGAGTGAAGTAAATCAGAAAGAGAAAAACAAATATCGTATATTAACGCATGTATGTGGAACCTAGAAAAATGGTACAGATGAACTGGTTTGCAGGGCAGAAGTTGAGACACAGATGTAGAGAAGAAGCGTATGGACACCAAGCAGGGAAAGCGGCCGGGGATGGGGGGTGGGGTGGGGCGGGGATGGTGGTGTGATGAATTGGGTGATTGGGATTGACATGTATACACTGATGTGTATAAAAGGAATAACTAACAAGAACTTGCTGTATAAAAAAATAAATTAAATAAAATTAAAAAAAAAAAGAAGCCAACTCACAGATAAAAAGAACAAACTAGTGGTTACCACTTGTGGGGGTGGGCAATATAGGGGTGGGGGAATAAAGGGTTATCATGGGGTTATATGAAGTCACGTGTGTGAAACTTTTGGATATTGTAAAGCACTACAAAATTTGTAAATTCTTTCATTCAATAAAAAATTATGTACAATAAAAAAAAAAATTGGCAGTGTTTTGGTCAGTTCAGTAAAGCTACACAGAAAAGATTGCCAAGCATAGGCTGGCTCCTAGTTTTTATGCCTTTTGTGGTTCAGATGCATTTCTTTCATTCTGATTACTTAGGAATACTTATCTCCAGCTTGCTTTTTCCCACTAGTTTCTGTCTACTTTACTGTCTTCAATTTACCTTGTTTAATGACAGATTTTTAAAGCACTTGGTATTTTACTTTTTTAGTCATCATTCTTTTTATATCCCTACTTATTACATCTTATTAGAAAACCTATTTTGTTCTGTGTTTCAGTTTTTTCTGCTAATATTTATGAGCCTTCCAACTGGCTTTCTCTTTGAAAGCATTAAACAGAATATTGGTATAAATTATATTGTACATACAAGCAAAAATAAAATAGTTGCATGTGTAATTTTTTAACATTTACATAGATAGGTATTTAGCTTACATTTATCTGTACCTATGCATTTTTTGTGTGTGGGGGGGTACGCGGGCCTCCCAGTGTTGTGGCCTCTCCCGCTGCAGAGCACAGGCTCCAGACACGCAGGCCCAGCGGCCATGGCCCACGGGCCAAGCCGCTCCGCAGCACGTGGGATCCTCCCGAACCAGGGCACGAACCCGCGTCCCACGCATCGGCAGGAAGACTCTCAACCACTGCACCACCAGGGAAGCCCTCTACCTATGCATTTTTTGATTAGCTATAATCCACATCCAAATATTTAGACCATCTGTTCTCATATCTTGAAAATGGATTGATCTATATTTTTCCCTACTGGAACCCTACCTTACTATATATCCAGCTTTAATTTTCATATCTTTCTATAGTAGTCAGATTCTACTAAGTTTTACCATTGCATTGTACTCCTTAGCTTTTCTAGGCTGGGACTACACAACACTGCATTAAACAGTTAAATATTTGATAATCTAAAAAAACAAAAAACAAAAAACAAAAAAAAAGTTTCTGATAACACTAACATTTCACTTCCCAAGAAATACTCTATTCTAACTAGAAATACTATAACTAGAAAAAAATTACTAGGTGTGTGGTTGTAAGCAACTTAATTAACCCCTCTGTATATTTGTCCCCTCATCTGTAAAATGCAAGTGAGATATTATAATTTATAGTAAGATATAGACATTTGATCTTCATTCACTGTTCCTGCCTCATAGCTCCTTGGACTTTCCTAAGCATAGAGCAACTGGGAGCATCTTTTGTTATAATATTTGGTCTTTTGTCATTGGTTCCTGAAATAGTTCCACAGCCATAAATGTGAAAGGAATGTCTTTGTTATTCTTAACAAGCCCCTTTCAACCACATGTTAATGAGGTGTCTTTTGGAAAGGCCCTAAACTTGAGGGCTGGTTGCCAGGGGAAATACCCACGTGATTAGATGGTTGGAACTTTCCGCACCACCACCTCCAGACTTCCAGGGAGGGAAGAGGGACTGAAAACTGAGATGGCCAATGATTTAATCAATCTTGCTTTGGTAATCAAGCGTCCACTAAAACCTAAAAGGAATGGGTTTGGAGAGCTTCCATATTTCGTGAACCAGAACCTACGCACATGCTGGGAGGGTGGTACACCCGAAACACCAGAGGAACGTTAAGTTCCTACACCCAGGACACTTCCAGACCTCACCGTACTGTACCTCTTCATCCAACTGTTCTTCTGTATCCTTATAATATCCTTTATGATAAACTGGTAAACAAATGTAAACGTTTCTGAGTTCTGTGAGCCACTCTAGCAAATTAATAGGCCCCAAGGAGGGAGTGGTGGAAGCCTCTCATTTAAAGCCAGTGGACTTGCGAGTGGCATCTAAAGGGGCGAGGGGGCAGTCTTGTGGGACTGAACCTTTAACCTATGGAATCTGACACTATCTCCAGGTGGATAGTGCCAGACCCGAGTTAAATTTGTAGGACACCCAATCACTGCCTGCTGAGAACTAGAGAACTGATTGGTGTGTGGAAAAAAAACCACATCGGAGCAGCTGGCATACAACAAACATTCAATAAAATGTTAATTACTATAATTATATGAAACCAGAATGACAAAAATGATGAAGATTTTTTTAAATGGTCTTCTTTCTCTCTAAGGAAGTGTCTCAGGTATTGAAAAGTGATTTATGAGATGAGATGCCTTCCTTCTTCTGAAAGTCTAAATCAGCGGTTCTCAAAGTGGTCCATGAATCCATGGAAGACTCTGAGGCCCAAAACTATTTTCATAATAATACTAATATGTTACTTGTCTTTTTGACTATGTTTACATTTGCAATTATGAAAAAGCAATACTGGGTGAAGCTCCTGGTACCTTAACATAAGTCAACGCAGTGGTACCAAATTGAATTAGTACAGTAGTATTATTCTTCACCACCACCGCACTCTCACAGTACAAATCCAGTCTCACTAAATAATGTCCTTTAACAGTTGAAGTCCTTTAACTATTAATTTTATTAAATCTCCACCCCTGAGTACATGATATTCTGATATTCTGTGGGATGATATAGGAAGTACACATAAAGCATGTCTGATGCATACCCAAAGCATGAAGGCTGTCTCAAGGAAAACCACATATGACTGAGTTGTGAGCTAAACTTGCACATTTTTAATGGAACATCATTTTTTACTTGAAGAACAACTGACATATGAACTAGAGTTATTAGACTTGGGTATTTGGCAGACATTTCTCAAATATAAAAAAGAGAACTTGTCATTTCAATGAGAATAACTGACAGTATTTGTTGCCAATGACAGACTTTGTTCAACCTAAAATTAGAACTTTGGAAAATTTGTATTCAACTCTGTGAGTTTATCAGCTTCTCAATAAAGTACCTAAAACTTTTCGGATACTGGTGTGATATCAATAAATGTGATTTTAAAATATCATATAATGAGATATATCAACTTTTAGAAGATCTATACAGCTCAATAAATCCATATTTTCCAAATAACTAATAAATGACATTCAAATTACAAAATCACGCATTGGTAAAAGAACCATTCAAAGTGCAAGATAAACTAATGGAGTTTAATGTAACAGAATACAAAAGTTAACTTATGTGTTCAGATTGAACATTACAATTAACCTTTAAGAAACTATCACTTGCTGAGTTTTGGTGAAGCATCAAAAAAGAATATCCACAATTCTCTGAAAAGGCAAAACACTCCTCTTTTCCAACAACCCTATGTGTGTGAAACAGGACTATCTTCATATACTTCAACCAAAACAATACATTGTAAGAGATGAAATGCAGAAGCAAATATGAGAATACAGCTTTTGTTATGCCTGCCAGACATTCCAGAGGTGTGCAAAAGTATAAAATTATGTCATCCTTCTCACGAAGTGTTTTTTGATTTGGAAAATAGCTATTTTTCATTTATAAAGTGCTGTTTATGTTAACATGAGTTTTTTAAAAAAACATTTAATAAATATTTTGAATTTGTTTTAATTTCCAAGATGGTAAATACTGATAATTAAACCATATAAACAAAATCTCGTAGAGGTCTTCAAAATGTTTTTGAAGCGTAAAATAAGGTACTGAGGCCAAAAAGTTTGGGAACCACTAGTCTTAATCACCTCAGCATATTCTAATGATATAAAAAGCATCTGCAAATGGTATCATAATCTCTTCCTATTAGGTGGGTTCTGTAGTAGAAAAGACTAAAATCAGGGGACACTCTACACCTAAAAATAACATCAAAACAGCTCTCCCCACCATTTCAAGCAGTGCTGGCAAATGTATTTCTCAATTTTTATTCATATAGTAATGGAAAATAACTAAATGATTCTATACTAGAGAAGCATTATACATAAAACTTCACTTTTTTGGTAGGTAACACTTTTTATAGGGTGAAAAATTAAAAATTTATATGTAACATTAGACTCATAAAAGGATAAAAGGGGAAGTGAGGAAATAGCCCATTTGTCATTTTGCATTCCCAAAAATGGCAGAGAGAATATTTAAGTACAAATAACATAATAATCTGTGATTCTATGATTTACTAATACTAATTCTCTCAGATTTGGAAGTTATGGATATGTAAGTCTCTCTATCAAAGGGTATTTTAATTCCTAGGCTACCCACATCTGTTGCAAAGAAAAATTAAAAGCTTTATATGGTGAACAAATAACTAAAATGAATCCTCAAACTGTTTCCTGAAAACCTCAATATAACTTTAATATTTTACTTAGAAAGAATCTGAAGTCTGCCAACAATGTGTCTAAAAACTCCTCAAAGCTTAAAAAACCCCTGTATTCCCTATTTGGTTTTTTAATACAAATACCTACTTTTGTTTGTTATTTCCTCAACATTAATTAATTAGAGTAAACAATTAATTAGAAGTGAAATCTTTTAATATTGAGAAGTCTGATCATACCAGTTACCGAACATTTATTTATTTAGAACATTACCAAACATTTACCAAACATTTATTTATTTAGAACAGCTACACCTCAATCTTATAATCAAAACTCTTTTCCTCCCTTATCAAAACAGCTTTATAATGTATGTATGTGCTGTCTTCTTCATGACAAGTGATCAAGGAAAGAGGAGGAAACAGTATTTAAGACACATCCATAAAGAACAAGAGGAACTTGCCAGAGAATACAGAGAAAAGGGCATTCCAGGTAGAAAGGAATAATCTATACAAAAGCATACAGGCTTAAAACACCCTGGAGTGTTTAGAAAACAAGATGACTCTGCCAGAGACGAGGTGGGAGGTGAGAAATTTAGTGGGAAATAAGACAATTTGTAGATGCTATCATTTGGATTTCATTCTGTAAGTCATGGGGAGTCATAAAGTAGGAAAGTGACACAATCAGATTCATAAATTAGATTCTAGTTATTAGAAAGAGCACTTTTAAAATATACAGTGTGAATTACAGACAGAGAAAACCTGGAGGTAAAGAGACCAGTAAAGACTATCATAGGTGAGAGACAAAGGCCTTAATCAAAGGTCATGCAATTAAGGAGAAAGGGTTGGAATTGACAGAATTTTAGAATAGAACCTGAAAATAGAAAAAATGTCAGAAGAAGACGAATACATGAAAAAAAATTCCTTCTTTCCTGGTTTTAGAATACAGCAACAGAATGGACAGCATTTTAATTAAGTCAAGATAGTACAATAAAGAATAAAGAATGGGACAGAGGATAGGATGCAGAAAATAAAATTCAAGTTGGGACACCTTGTGGTCAAATACTAATGGGACCCTGGATAGATACAGTCAGTACTGATCTGGAGCCTGTCAGTGGGATCATTAACAGAAAGGGCAATAAAAGCCATGGGACTAGATCACCCAATAAAAGTATATAAAGTGGGGAACTCCCCAGCAGTCCAGTGGTTAGGACTCCATGCTCTCACTGCTGAGGGCCTGGGTTCAATCCCTGGTCAGGGAACTAAGATCCCACAAGCCGTGTGGCACGGCCAAAAAAAAAAAAAAAAAAGTATATAAAGTACATAAAATGAAAGGAGGGAGGCCCCAAATCCGAACACTAGGAAACACTAGCATGTAAGAGGGATGGAGGAAGAGTAAGAAGAAAGAGGAGCCAGAGAAGGAGACAAGCAGGAGGGCACAAAAGAGGAAACCAAGGAAGAATGGGACCACAAAAATTAACGAAAGGAAAAATTGGAATCAATGGAAAATAATGTCAAATGCTATGGACAGATCAAGTAAGATAAAGACTGAAGAGTTTTAACTGGATTTAGCAATTATGTCATTATTGTTAAGAAAACCCTATATTCTCTACTTTAAGATCATGCTTAAATAGAATAAACAGAAACAGCAGGCATCCTAGGACCAACTGGAGAGCATGTCATTAATTTAACCAACAGTTCTACTCAAAACAGACATCAAAACAGCAGGTAAAGAAGTCACATTTCAGCACACCCTCTTACTTAAGGTGTATTCTGTATGGCTCTGGGGGAATGCTGCTCTTGAGACTATGGAAACAGTACACCTGTGAGCCACCAATAGGGTCTATTTGTGAAGACTACATAGCAAATATTCCCTATGTCAACTGCCGAGAATTATATTAAAAGTAAAAAAAAGTAGTAGCTAAAATAACTTCAACCCAGTATTCAATTTAATTAGTCTCAACACCTTAGCTGAAAGCTCATTCTAATGGCATCACGTCATTCTCAAAAGGTAATTTAAATGAACTAAAATTTGAAAATGTAAATGCATTTAGAGTAAAGAGAAGTGGGTCTTGAAAATAATAAAGCATTACAATATCAAAGATGCAGGAAATAACTGCGTATCAAAAGGTCAGTAAGACAAAATACTGGTGGTTATGAAAACATACTTCTACTAGTCCTTCCAATCTACTTTTATCATGTTAACATGATATGTTAACATGTTAACATGTGATGATTAAATGTATTGTGGAAAAACTACCCATAATTCTGTCCTTGATTATGTTTTTTATAACATAAAGAAAGAGAATTAGATATTAAAACAAACTACTTCACACATTAATCCTAACTCTAACTAGAATCCATTCATTAAACAAATAATTTCACTGAGCACTTAATCATGTGGCTAGGCACTATTGTTCTAAGGGCTGGGGATATAGCAGTGAATGAAACACAATTTTTGTCCTCAAAAGCATTACAGTGGGGGAATTTTAAACAATCTTGTTTTGTCATTATTTTAAACAAATAACAGGTTCACAAAACTCAAAATGGGCAACTGTTTAAAAAATGATGAAAATTTTTAGTTTTTAACATTATATCAAGAATCTTTCATTAACTGTTTAAATTTAAACTTACCAATGCAAACTGATTGACTTGAATGAAGAGTATCTCTACTTCCTTTTCAGTAACTTCAGACCCAAAACCCTTATATTCTTTGTAGGCTTCAAGGTAAGAACGCAGCCACTGGCCCTGCAGTTCTCTATCTGGATAAAGACTATAGTCTACATCACTCACACCTAAAATAGAAAAGAAAGTTCACTGAGATTTTTAAGAACACATTTACACATCTTCTGCAAGCTTTAATAATCCCTACCATCTACATATTTTTTCAGAAAAAAATTATTAAATGTTTCCATTTTGGGCTGAAATACCAAATATTATTATGTAAATAGCATTTATTAGAATAATACACCAATCATAATGTATTCCAAATTAAATTCTAATGCACAATACAGTTGATAACCATAATTAATTCTCATTGCCTCAATTTTTCCTCAAAGTATGAAGCTTGAACCACCTGCATCAGAAGCCACAAATCTTCGATTTTAATAAGTACCTCAGCAGGTTCTTATGAGATTCTTATGCACACTAATATCTAGAGCATTTCCTAGAACTGTGGCTCTAAAGCTTCTTTAACCATTTCTCAGAGTAAGAAATACATTTTTATATTGAAACCTTATACACACACCTGATATTAAGTTTCACAGAACAATATTTACCCTAACTACACCTTCCAATTCTGATACTTTCTATTTCTTTTCCATTCCTTGCTTTAATTACCCCACATACCTGATCTCATGATGTACAGTTTGAAAAATACTAATCTAGTTAATAGTATTTTGCCTAGCATTCAAGGTTCTTCCTAAGTCGCTCCAAACTTACTTCTCTGGTCTTATGACACTCTATTCTCCTTCATGGATTTTATATCCTACAGAAATAGGTATACTCATCTTGAAGATTTCTTCCTTCTTCCTGCAGTGCCCTCTCTTTCTCTTCTATCTGCACATCCAAACTCTACCTAACTTTTTCAATTTTCTTCTACACAAAATCATATTAAGATCACTCTTGTATCCACAACAGTGACTATCCATATTACTAACATGGTGATATCTCATTATATGCACAACTGCTTTTCCTTCCTATAGATATTTATGTACAACATGTATGTGGGGATATGGCAATGTATAGAGGCTTGGTGGAGGGAAATAACTGAAAACATGTAAACTAAAACTTTCCCCCAACTCTCTTTACCCAGTCTGGTAACTTAGAAGTATATGAAAATACATGAATACATAAATATATAAAAATACAAATTCAGCAATGAAAAGTTCCTGCTAGGTATAAACCATCCAGGAGAATTCCCTAATCTTCACTATTTTAGAGCATTTCATGTTTCTAAATATAGCCATAAAATGTATTTTAAATTAATTATACTTACATTAAAAAACTTAAACTTTTCTCTTTGATGGTAATAAAAGATTATTTTCAGGGGTAAAAATGACCAGTTTTTCAATTATTCATAGCCAATGACAAAAAATAAAAATAAAAAAAAATTCTTGAGCTTTTTAGTTAAACAACATTCCACAAGCCCAAGTACACAATAGAAACAGCAAAGGCTTTTAAATGATTAAAAAGTTGGTTTCAAATCTTAGTTCTTTGCATTTTACTGTGACCTTGGTGAGTTACTTTACTCATCTGTAAACTGGGAATATTACCCAACTTATTGTTGTGTAGAAAAAATCAGATGAGAGTTACGAAGCAACTATGTCAATTCTTAACAAAAGCCACACACACAAAAAACCACAATCATTATTTTCCTTAAGAAATTAAGGAAGGGCTTCCCTGGTGGCGCAGTGGTTGAGAGTCTGCCTGCCGATGCAGGGGACACGGGTTCGTGCCCTGGGTGCTCCGCAACGGGAGAGGCCACAGCAGTGAGAGGCCCGCGTACCGCAAAAAAAAAAAAAAAAAAAGAAATTAAGGAAGAGGTCATCACCTCTTTCCTCCAATAATAAAGAAAAACCAAAAAGGTCAGGAAGAAAATAAAAATTGTTGCTCCTACCCCGAGTTGATCTGCTTTAAAGAAAAGAAAAAACAATTCGAAAAGCATCCTTTCAAAATTATATATGCTACTCCATTAGAGGAACATGTTCCTCTAGATTTTACCTGCAAATTCATTGAAATGATTTCCAATATCATATGCCAGGTAGTTGTATCCAGAATATTCATAATCAATGAACTGTACATCACCTATGTGAGACACAAAAAGAGACATAAGAAATCACATATAGGATCAGAAAATCCCTATGCTATTTATAATTAAATAGCTTCCAATATTTTGTCTCATTGTACGTGCTTGGTTACATGCACTTCTGAGACAATACAGGGTAAGGCTGTGAATTTTATGGCAATGAGCTTTACAAAATTCAAATTATTTATCTGGGTCAACAGCTTCTTTGTGAACATTAATGTCCACTACACTAAAGAAAAGTCAAAATACAGTCATTCTCCAAGTTCAAACAAAAGCAAAATATGTCTTTAACCACATGGGGGCATCAGTTACTTAAAAATTCAAGTTTGGTTAGAAATGAAAACTATCTTTGGAAACTTAATAATCTACGCAACTTTAACAAAAAATTAATCTATGATACTCCAACAGTGAACTGACAAGCTAATCTATATATGGAAATAAAATACAGACTTTCAAAGACTTGAATTCTGAGAACCCTGCACTTATAACACTTGCTGATCAACATAACAACATGCCTAATTTAAGAAGTTAGTTGCTATCAAACTCTTACATATTCCTGGAATGCTATATAATTAAGGTTTCCAATTGCATATTTGAGCAGCCTTAAGGTGGTTGTTTTATCATTTAAAAAGAGCAAAGGTATAGTTGCTTTTAAATATTTTTTTAATTTGAGAAATTTTTACATAAACTAAAGAGATTCCTATTCTAAATTAGTGCTAAATATAGATACAGATATGCGTATTTCATTATAATTCTCCAAAGACTATCCTGTTCTGCCTGCCCAAGGGACAAACTCCTGCTTATGAACACTTCATTTTCAAGTACTGAGTATTAGAGAGGGGTTTGGCTCAACAGAGATATAGGTCCTATTTTTTAAAAGATGAGAAAAAGAGAGAGAAAGAGAGACACATTTAAAAAATAAAATCAAAATGGGTCACTGTCTACATCAAGGGATCACAAACTCAAAGGCTAACACGGCTCAACAGTTAAAATGGATACATGAACAGAGATGGCTGTAAGAATAGTTTCTAAGCTGCTGATATTGAGAAAACGCAGAGCATATGTCTAGTTACATTGTCTTTTAAAACATCGAGCTGAGGTAACAAAACAAACTTACGGTTTATACACACCGGCTTTTCCCAGATAAAAGAGCTTTTGAACTGTCATGTGTCATACAGATTTATATGTTTAATCTGGGGATGTACGTTGATCATATTCAAACTCAGAAAAAGAGAATTATATGACAGAAAAATGTAATGGCAAGTGGAGTATTTTAGACAAAAGCAAAAAAATTTAATGTAATTGTATTTAATATTTAATTCAAAATTTTTATAAGTCAAGTCTAGAGTAAAATAAGTGAGATCATCAAAGTATAAAAGCCCAGTTACCAAAGTCTATATGCATACTGACAAAATAATATAAGGTTTTTAAAAGTTGGTGACTACATAAACCACTGCAACTCAACCAGTTTAAATTCCTGAATTCACAAAAACTATTCCATAGAAAGTCTTAAGAGTTAACCAAATCACTTCACTAAACTGCAGAATGGGAAGACAGTACAAGCTTTAACCAAATCACTTTACTAGTAAGCTCCAAAATGGAAAGTCAGAACATATTTTAAAATTTTTTTCTAGGTACCCTTAGGAATGCGAGAGTAAAGACCATCATCATGACAAAATACTTTTCAGCCATGATAAAAATTTCATTTTCAAAAATTATTAAATGACCAGGAGAATTACAAATGTTATATGAAAAAAGACACAAAATAGTAAACACAGTGATCCAAATTATTAAAATATTATGCCTGAAGAGAGGAAAAAAGAAACAAAAACCATAATGCATAGGGGAAAAATGATGAATGGAAATAAACCAAAACAAAATGTTTCTACTAGTTTCATTTCAGATGGTAGACAAGTGACCTTTCTTCCTTTATTCTTTGCAATAAACATTACTTTTAGGAGGAAAAAAAAAAATGACAGTTTAAAAAGATTAAGATGAATAAGAGACTAAACACGACTAAACACCTAACCACCCAGCCTTCAAGAAATTAGGATTCTAGAGGATTTACCAAGTTGTATTACTGAGTCAACCGAATAGTTTTAATAAACAATGTTTTAAATTGCAGCTGTTGATTGCTTTAGCTCTTTTAAACACAAATTCTTGTAGAGCTCATATTAACTGTTACATGCCAATAAAAATACACAGCCCAGTCCTGAAGCTTACTTTTGCCACATAAACAAAAGCTTCAATTTCAATTTTCAAAATTATATTTAGAATTTGGCAAACATAAACAAAATGGCAGGTAAACATGCCTGCTTATAAATACAATTTAAATAAAGCATAGATCATTTTAACAAAAGTTAAAATCTGTTTCAGTATGAAAATTTTAGCAATGACTTTTTGTAGTAGCATTAATTCATTAAAACTAGCCTTTATTTTTAAATGCTATGTTGAGTTTATAAATAATGAAATTTTAAAAATAAGAAAATGAAGCTAACAAGATACAGATGAGGCTGTTACCAGGCTCCGTGCATGTGAACAAGTGATGCGATAAACCTCCAGTCAGTGCGTTTAAGAAGCACGGGTGCGCCGCCACATGGCAGCAACAATGGCATACCTAATCTGTAGCAGATGAAGAAAATTTGGCAAACTCACATTTTACAAGACACAAAGCTTAAAAGGAAAAAAAATTCTTTTTAATCTGCATTAACTATTCTTTTCAAACAACTGCAAACAAAGTGGAACTCAACCTTAAATTTAATCTTCTGCAACAAAGTAAAATTAAAGAGGCCTGCTTCCCTTATTTTGGGTGCCAGAAAAATCAAATTACCAGAAAATGCTTTCCTACCAAAAAAATGCACTGAACTTTTTTCTTCTACAAATTTAACTTCTGAATTCTAAAATTTCCAAGTATCTAGAGGAACATCCACATCACTATTAATAATTAATAGCTCATATGGCATGACTATCTTGTTAATTAAGATATGAATTTTTAATTGTGGATTCAAGGGTGGAAAGAAAATGAGAATACTCCCAAAAATTTTACAAAAAAATTTATATAGGCAGATTCTGAGGGGATCCTCAATTTTCCAGATTCTCAATGGATCCTTGACCTCTAAAAAGTAAAGCATTGCTTTAAGAGCTAAGACTATATTTTATCTGTATATAATTATTAGCACACTGACTAGCACACAGTGGGTAAAGCATAAGATTACTGAATAAAACTATAATCTGAATTTTCAAAAGCTACATTTTTCTTTTTTCGTTTCTTATGTATCTTCGCAGTAATGAAATCCGCACTCTACTGAGTTAAATTGTTCAAATTTCAGTACAGTTTAAACAATATTTAAAGTACTTTAAAACCAAAAAAATTAGCTTATTAACTAAGGCTATATGATTCACATGATACATTCATTTGGACTCCTTTTATTTATTGTTGTTATGGAGAAAAGGATAAAGATGAAAAGCAAAATAACCAATATGAGAACCTGAAAATGTTTCCAACTCACTCTACTTGCTCTACAGTGTTATGCAAGGCAGAAAGAGAACAGAGAGAAAAAGTAACCATGATTACACTAATGTTGGCAAAATGCTCTCTATTACACAGAAAAAGGAAGTATTCTGTTCTGGAAACTTTCGCTTCATCCCTTACTCTAGCGTCCAGTAAACTTTACCCTGGACGTGTACACCTTCACCACACAGCACATTCTGAATATAAACTTCTGTATTGTGATCTGACTCGTCCACTACATGGCACATGGCTTCCTGGAGAGGCAGTAGGTCCCTTCCACTTTTCCTTATGCAATCCACAGAGCAAATCCTAGCACACAGGAAGTATTCAAATGCTAGTGAAATAAATGGAGGTTTTGCAGAAAATGCTCAGACACAATGATAACACATGTTTAAATGGCAGCGGGGGATAAGCATGAAATACTGAGGAACAAAATATGGCATTTCTGACATTCTTATTCCAGTATATGATTGAACATACAGTGGGACTGAATGTATGAGTAAAGAAAAAACATTGAACTAGTAACTATTTTAGGTAGCTCTTCCTTGATAGTTCAGGTTTATACAGTCCATTTAAAGTTTTTTATTACCTGATTTAGGGTTATTTTATTTTATACTAAATAGTGATCCAGACTACAAGTTAAAACAAGGTTAAGATTAACCTTCATAAAAATTCCACCCTGGAAAATACTGGTTAGCAAATAAAAAAATAAATTTAAATTTTAAAATAAAACAAAAAACTCTTGTTAAAATATCAATAAAATAACCACAACCATATCAATGCCTTTTCATGAATAATAATAAAGTGGATAAGATTTAGAGTCAATCAAGTGACTAAGAATGGTGACTCACCCATTTTCTATTTATAGTTTTATTTAAAACTCTAAAGAAAAACCTGGCTTACTCTGTAATTTCCAGAAAAGCTTCCTTTTTCTTCCACTCATTTGTATTTCCTTAAATAGCTGTAAATCAGCTTCTTGCATTTGCTGACAGAGAAAATAATCAATGGCAGCCATTTAAAGTTACATATTAGGTCTTCAAGTGAGCTTTTTATGAAGCTTTTATGAATGGGGGAAAAGGAGAAACAAAACAGCCACCAATAAACATTCTGACAGAGCATCAAGACATGAGACAACAAACTCAAAAGCTTTAGCAATTACTTCTAACATGTCAGCAGTTAAAGGATTAGTTGAAATTAAAATATTAGATTTGAAGTCAGTCAATAAGCAATACTAAAATTTGTTCTACTCAGTATAAATTCTTTTAAATTAATTGCTGATTAATTTAAAAGATGACTGATGTAAGTCTTATCTTACAACTCTGGAGCGAGAACCACTGCTTTTGGTTTTACTATTATATAACAAATTCTATCATCATATCATTAAGTATACTTTTCTTACCTTTTTAAGATGTCATTTCACTGAAGCCAAGGAATGGGCTGCTGTCTTATCAACCACCTAATTCCTGGCACTGACTAACTTTTCAAAAATCTTGACAGCTACCATCAACTTCAGAAAGGAAGCTTACTCTTCTCCCATATTCCTGAGTCCTGTCAACTGACATGATGAAAACAAGTAGAAGCAGTATTTCTTCTGTGATGCCTACCAGTTCTGTAATATTCGCAGGTGAAAATGCCTATAAACTGCAGAGTGCTCACAGTCTTTGTGTGTGTGTATATATGAGTACGTATATACACACATATATATATATACATCTTTAAATTAATCACTCAAGTTATAGTTAAGATAGAATCTGTAAATTGCACTTAAAGATAATCTGAATTGTCATCACATACCAATGAGCCATAAATCCTTCTGGCTTATATTGATAGTAACCATTTTCACTTTTTCAGAATCAGATACTTTTTTTTTTTTTTTTTTTTTTTTTGGGGTACGTGGGCCTCTCACTGTTGTGGTCTCTCCTGTTGCGGAGCACAGGCTCCGGACGTGCAGGCTCAGCGGCCACGGCTCACGGGCCCAGCCGCTCCACGGCATGTGGGATCTTCCCGGACCGGGGCACGAACCCGTGTCCCCTGCATCGGCAGGCGGACTCTCAACCACTGCGCCACCAGGGAAGTCCCGTCAGATACATTTTGTATAATGCATCTCCTACAAACATAATACAGGGGTTGGCAAACAATGTGTTCTCAAGCCAAATCCAGCCCAGTGCCTGTTTCTGTAAACAAAGTTTCATTGGAACACAGCCACACATATTTGTTCATGAATTATATGAACAGTATATGGCTGTGTTTGGGCCACAACACAGATCTGAATAGTGGAAACAGAGACTATAACATGGGACGAAAAGTCTAAGTATGTACTACATAGCCCCTTACAGAAAATGTTTGCCAACTCCTATCATGGTACAATAGCTGCAACTGAGAGCTGCTAAGCACCTAGTCTGGTGCTATTTACATTATATGCATCATCTAAAATCTTGCCAGGAACCATCTGAAGTAGATATCGTCTCCTAAGTTTCAAATAAAGCTAATAAAAGTTCTAGACTATCAACAGTATAAGCACTTCCTAGAAGTCTGTTAAACATGCAGAGTCCTAAGCACATCAGTAGAAATTCTTGTTCAGATGGTCTTGGATGGAGACCAGAAACCTACATTTTTCCCAAGTACCCTAGGTGATTCTGGTGCAGATAGTAAAGGATCAAATATAAACACTTAATGAAGAGATAAAATGACTTGTCTAATACCACCTACTTCCATATGTGATTAAGCAGGGATTTGAACACAAGTGTGCTTGGTTCCAAAATCTATATTCTTTTTGACTTCTCTTTTAACTTACTTAAGAGTTAAGAGTTTGATTACTCTTTTAAGAGTAATGTATCTGCTTGTAAGAGTTACTTAGAGATTTTTAATCTAGTTACAACATATAAAAATCTAATTTACTACATTTGAAAAGTACATGCAGAGACTTCAAGATGATCCAATATAAATTCATGAAGTTTAACTAAAATTTGTACTTCCAAGAAATTAAGGGTCTGAAACACACTACAGAGAGATACTGAGCTTGATGATGCAAAGGCTAGTCCCGTGGCTTTCATCTTGTTATTTATATATATATCATAGGTGGATACAAAATGGTGACGTCCTGACCTCAAATCACATGAATGATTTAACAAGTGATAACAAATCAAACACATTTGTGAACATAATATATAGCTTAATCATTTATTCTTTGTAGAAACCATTTTAATTTGAAAAGACTTAACACTTGGCTTTTCGATGCTATAATAAAGTAACAAGTTCAGGTAAAGAACTTTGCAGTGCACATTTCTAGTTTTCATGATCCTCCTTGATATTGCAATTATAAGTACTAATGCTATGCTACAGCTCAAATATATATATTTTCTGCTTATTAAACTTATTAAATTTATATAATTTACCTTTTATAAAGTATGAGGCATGTTATTTCTCCTTATAACTAAAGACAAATATGTCATAGTCACATTACTTCAAAACCATCAGCTCCTAATTTGAAACAGAGTAAGATAATAATAAAAAGAACAAGCTTCTTGCCACATCGTCATGAGTTTCAGATTTTACCTGAACAACATTCCAACCATGTTTACTTAATGCTTATGTATCAACTAATCACACAGGAATCGATTTTTTTAATGGATGCCACAAAGTCCAAAGTAGCCTTCCTAACGGACAGTATAAAGCCATTGGTAAGAAAAAACTAACAGAATATCTCCACAACTAACACACAAACATAACCACAAAGACAAGAAGAAACAAATGGTACATAACAGACTTCTGTGAAGATGGGCAAACTCTAAAACCTATATCAACATATTTATACTTGTTGAACTGTGAGTTTTATTCTTCTGTGTAGGGAAGAAAAATTAGACACAAAAGTATGATTTAGGTATAAACAATGACAACCTTGAACTCTTAAAAGCCAGACTGAAGCATAAATATTTTATTTGAAAATATGAGAACTTTTCATATCACTAACCAGTAGTTTAGATAGGCAACTGGTTAAATAAAAAGTAAAAATTAATTTTTTTACCTACGACATAGTAATCTGATTTTTTTGGTCCCTTATATTTTAGATTATAAACAAGTTTGTTCAGTGAAATGAATATATTCAAAAGAAACTTATAAAATAAAAATATGAAAAGTTAAAATTATATTCCAAAGGAAATAACAGATTCTCTTGATTAACTTGCAGTTAAAAATAAAGCTGAGTGTCCACTTCAAATGTAAGATGAAGACCCTCACTTGAAATTCCATTATATAAAATAATGTGTTATTAGATTTTGCACTGAACTTAAAAGCTAACATACATCGCTTTAATGCATAACTAATACTCTAGTCTAACAAATGGCATTGAGATTTGGTTACTAGTATATCATGTAGTACATATATACTATGACAATTATATATAATAAATGGATAATAATAAATTAAAGGACACTGTCAAGTACTTAATGTTTTGGGGTACACCTGAAGTTTTCAAAAAAAGATTCCACACAGACTTCAAGACATTCAAAATAAAGATGTTAGCTCAGAAAATTTTTTAAAAATAGTATCTCTAATCCAGATTAAAATATCAAATATAAAAGGTACTTAAGTATGTTTTTGAAAATATGTGCTTCAGTCTACCACCCTTGACAGTGTTCTTTGGTAACTTTTCTTCAAATTAAAGTCAGTTACAACTATTAAAAGCTTTTGCATTAGAACAGTCTCAGCTTACAATCTGATAAGAATGGTCATAAATAGTAATTTAACATAATATGACCACTTAATCAGAATTCTTTGGCTTCAATATCCTCACAACAGCACACTTTTAATTCAAAATAATCTTCCAACTATGATACCTATGTTCAAAACTGGTTTCCTACAAAATGCAATAGCTTCAAAGTTTCAAACAGACTTTCTGAATTAAAACTAATCTTTCAACCAAAATTGTGTTTCAAAAATGTCAATGTAGTATTGAAGGGCACCTACCGTTTTAGCAACCAAACCTCAAACCACTTTATCCAATGATATAATACAACCAAGTGTTTCTTAACGATAAAAACAGAGAATTTGAATATAGCAAGATAGGAACAATCCCAAAAAAAACATTTCACCAAAAAGTTCACTGACCATCTCAAAAAATGTTAAAACAATTTACTAAATGTCTTGATTATTACTTTAGTAGATAAAATTTCAGCAACTACAAATAAAATTTCCTCCATCTGTGGCTCTCTCCTTAGCATCAAAATATCTAACAAATCAGTATAATAAACAGGTAATAGGAAACCTGGAGACATATTTGCTTCTAATACTGCTGTCCCCCTCGACACTCAAAAAACTTCTATTATTTATAAAACAGTGCAATGTCAGCTGGTTTTTCAATAACCCCCATTACAAGCAGGTGCATTTTCAAACCATGAACTACCAAATATTTACAATTAAATTCATAAACAAAGTAATTTTATCATTTTTCGTTTAAAACTCTAACAGAAACCAAAAACTGTTTCTAATAAGCCAATTCTAAGAAACATATTTTATACAACTATGCAGAGAATATATATTCCTAATTTAGCAGTTACTGTGACTTTGTAACCAAAAGAAAATGTTGAAGACTGCACACACGTTATTAACCCTTGCGTTTGAATTAAATGTACTGACACAAAGATCAAAGGACTGTTAAGAACATGAAGAAAAAACCTTACTCACTGCTAAAGTCAAACACCTACCTTGTTTCTCATTGTAGATTATATTCTTACACAACAGGTCATTATGGCAAAGCACAACAGGTGAGCCCAGGTTAGAAAGAATCTTCTTCATCCAAGTCATTTCTTCCTGAAGAATCTGAGAGCTTGGGATATCACTTAGGAACCTTTCAGTTTTTAAAAAAAAAAAAGTTATATCTTGTTTATATTAATGGCAACATTTTTTAAAGTTTCATTAAGGAATAAAATCTTCTTTTCTTTTCTTTTTGGTCATAGAGAACTTATTTTTTTCCTTCTAGTTTTATTAAGATATAATTGACACACACAGCACTGTGTAAGTTTAAGGTGTACAGCATGATTTGACTTACATACATCATGGAATGATTACTATAATAAGGTTAATGAGCAGCCATCATCTCACAAAGATACAAAATAAAAGAAAAATGATTTTTTTCTTGTAATGAGAACTCATGATTTACTCTCTTAACAACTTTCATATATAACATACAGCAGTGTTAATTTATCACGTTTTATATTACATCCCTAGTACTTATTTATTTTGTAACTAGAAGTTTGAACCTTTTGCCTACTTTCATCCAATTCCCCCTTCCCCATACCACACCTCTGGTAACCACAGATCTGATCTCTTTTTCTCTGAGTTTGTTTTTGAAATATAAATGACCTGAAGCACTATGTTACTTCCTGGTGCATGACACAGTAATTCAATGTTTCTATACATACCAAAGAAAGTCTATTTTTAATAAGTTCTTTCCCTTTAAATGCACAGACTTCTGAATTAAAGCAAGCCAATTAGTCTAAAGATTAGAATAAAGAAAAACCATTAAAAAGGACTTAAACATGAATAAAAAGAAACAGAGCAACAGTTAAAATGCAGGGCAGAAAAGTAAAAAATATATCAGTACAAAATGGGGTGAGGGAATAATATATATATCTAACAGCTAACAATTACTAACACTATTCTAAATGTCTTATATTTATCTCCATTTTATAGATGGGGGAAACCAAGACACAAAGAGTTAGATAAAAAGAAGTTTAAGTATATTATGTAAAGTTACAAAGATAGTCCATTAAAGAACTAAAACATCTATTTCAAGCTTGGAAGGGTGAATGTAGTATAAATCAGCTAAAGTCACATTTGAAAGTCAATAGATATCATCTACTATTGATAAATCAACTCATTATTATATGATAATCATATAATCGTTAATCATATAAAATTATGATACTATCATATGGTAACCACATCATAGAATACTCATCTTTACAGAGATCTGCCTCAGTAGTCAGACTGGGAAGGGTGAGAGTTGGTATGGCAAGAAGGATTAGTGATCATGGCTTTTTATCCTACACTCTTTTCTGTACTATTTATTGTGCTGTATATGTAATAATTTGATAAAAATACAATGGAACAAAAATAGGGTGCTACTACTAATTCCTCAATAGCACCATCAGGCTTACAAAATAAGTTCTCTTCAATCTTTCTCTATATCGTCTCTCAAATTACCCCTTACATTTCCATTTTATAACACAAAAAAGATTCTGTATCACTGAGTTTACTTTAATGAATTTGCCTATTCATTGTTCTCCCCACTCTTGCATTCTCTTCTACACATAGCTTCCAACAGAGATCCTTATATGCCCTTTTTAAAATGGTGTAATTATTCAAGAATTTATTTTAAAAGTACTGAGTTGAATGGAAATAATAGGATTCAAAGGATTATTAACATAATTACAATCATGTACAGACAAAAAGGAATGGAAGAAAATATGAAACATATTTTTAATATTTTAACTGTTTTTAATGTTTTAGTTGTATATTTTCTGTTGGGGCGAGGTTCTTTCATTATTTACCACACTGCATCTCCAGCTTTACCCAAGTATCACTAACCTCAAGCATTTGAAGTAACCTTCTCTGCCTAATAATAATAATAATAATTTTTAAAATAGCAGCTAACATTTATTTAGCACTTATATGGCCAAGCACGGGTCTAAGAAATTTGTATATACCAACTCAATTAATCCTCACAGAACCCCTAAAAGGTAAATATACTACCTCTGTTATTTATGTTTTACGAAAGAAGAAATAGGTAATTTGTCCAAGGTTACACAGCAGAACTGAGATTTGATCCCAGGCAGCCTGGCTCCAGTCTTGTACTCTTAATCCATACAATACCATACTGCCTCTCAACTCTGCACCACTGCCATCTACTTATTTTAAAGTGATTTTTCCCAAAATCTTTCAATAAAATAGCTATTTCAAAAGAGAATTTTTTGTTGTTTTTATGTTATCACTTTCTGAATATCCAATACACCAGACACACTTCCAGGTGTCTGCCTATCCCAGTTAAAGGGGTATAATATCCCTATCCATTCAAAGTTTGACAAACTACATGTAAATAAAGCACACACAGAGTGAGTCAAACTAATCTTTGAAATAATCAAGCTCAAAACAATACAGCTATTTTTGGCTAATGAATTATAAAAAATTAAAAGAAACGAGAAAAAAAAAATCCACAGGTCCTGCTTACCTCTGTTGTTCTTAAAACAAAGACTTCCTGAATACAAAGCTGAAATCTTCATGTACACTTTAGGTATAAAGACAAAATAAAATTTCCAATTTTTGTACTAGTATTAATCACACTACGTAAAAACACGCTTGGTGTAGTTTCTGAGGCATGTGCCACCGAGTATTTCAGAAGGTCCCAGCAGGGCTGTGCTCTGGGTGTTTGTCAAGAGTGGCTGAGATGGTGGAGGAGGAGGAGGAGGAGGACTCTGAGCTCACCTGCTCCCACTGGCGCATCAAAATGACAACTACTTACAGAGCTACTTACTCTTGATGAAAAAGACCAGAAGACAGGCACAAAAGATTTTTTTAAGGTATAAAGAAGAAGCCACAAGACGACGAGTAGAAGGGGCAGAGATGCAGCACAGTCAAGACCCATACCCCTGGGTGGGCAACCCACAAACGGGAGGATAATAACAATCGCAGAGGTTCTCCGCAGGAGAGAGGACAAGCCCCACAGCAGGATCCCTAGCCTGGGGACTCCTGCACTGAGAAGACATTTGGCTTTTTAAGGGCACACTTTCAGGAGAACCAGAGGGCTGTGGGAAACAGAGACTCCACTCTTAAAGGGCATATACAAAATCTCACACACTCTGGCATCCAGGGCAGAAGCAGTAATTTGAAAGGAATCTGAGTCAGATCCACCCGTGGATCTTCAAGAGCCTCCTGGAGAGGCAGGAGGCAAATGGAGCCCACCCTGGGCTAAGAGACACTGGCAGCAGCCATTTTGGGAGCTCACTCTACCAGGAGGACACTCGCCCTGGTAAGTGCCATTTTGGAATCCTCCCTCTAGCTTACTGGCACCAGAACCCAGGCCCGCCCTAGCAGGCCAAGTTTTAGGACCCCTTGGGCCCCTCAGGCAGCATCCAGCAAGCTGACACCAACTTCCAGGACATGCTGGACACCAAAGCCAGCTGTGCCAGGAACCAGCTCTGCCCACTGGGGGTCTAATACCAACACTGGGGAACCCCAGCCAGGGCCCTGCAGCCAGAAACGCTGGGACCTGGCTCCACCCAGCAGCAGACCAGCACTAGGCCCAGGACCCTCTGGGATCTGGGCTCTTTCCACCAGCAGGCCGACACTACATCCGGGACCTCTGGTCCCACAACCTGCCCCCCTAGACCCAGTTGTGCCCACCAGAAGGCCAGCACTAGCCCCCTTAACCCTGCTGCATGTTGTATATGAAAGTTGCTAAGAGAGTAAATCCTAAGGGTTCTCATCACAAGGAAAAATAATTTTTTCTATGTCCTTAATTGTTTATTTATGATGGATGTTCACTAAACTTACTGTAGTAATCACTTCATAATGCATATAAGTCAAATCATTATGCTGTACACAAACTTGCACGGTGCTGTATGTCAATTATATCTCAATAAAACTGGAAGAAAAAAACATGTTTATATTATTTGGATTCTAAATACTGATTTACACATATTTCTATATAGGAAATGAAATACCTTAGTCACTCTGAACCTGAAGTCCTACAAAAGCTGAGACTCCAGCAAATGAATTTTCAACCTCATGAGACTTAAATAGTCACAGTAAACTAAAACCCAAACTTTTTCACACTCCAATATTACTACACTGTCCCAGTATAGATCTCTAGGCCCCTTCAAAACAGCCTTCCTTTGGACAGAAGGAAATTTTTTAAAAAGGTCTCTATTGTCAACTCACACTACGAAAAATGTACCCATTCACAGTAATCTTTATATTATGTTTACTGCCAAATAAACATTCCATATTTGTTTCTTGGCTCTCCACTTCCCCACTTTTATAGGGGTTATTTTTCTTTCTTTCTTTTTTTTTTTTGAGTCAGCTGTAGGAAGGGAAGGAGATTTCTGCTGAGAGTCAAATGAATTAATGCTTATTTTACTTAAATGCAA
The DNA here is from genome assembly GCF_002837175.3 of Physeter macrocephalus. NCBI lineage: Eukaryota > Metazoa > Chordata > Mammalia > Artiodactyla > Physeteridae > Physeter > Physeter macrocephalus. The sequence goes on along the minus strand of NC_041219.1, from coordinate 70,102,370 downwards.
AGAGATAAACCAAACCAGATTTTATATACAGAAACCTTACAGTTATCTTTGAAACCCTATATATGAGCAAAGCAATGTAAAACATAATTTAAAATGTAAAAGTAATTTTACCTTTTGTTAATGTCTTCATCTGCAAATCCTGTGGGAATGAGAGAGAAATATTTTCCCATCTTTAGCCATAGGTTAGATTTGGGAATCCAGCCATTGTGTGCATGAATAGCATGGATTTTAGCAAGCTGACGTGCTATAAGCCTGTTTAAAAACAAAACAGCATAAAAAAGAAAGTGTTAAGCACCATACGGCTCATATGTACTCATAGGTAAACTAAAATAACTAGGGTGCCTTTATCTTATAACATGATTTATTTTTACCATATATAAGACTCAAAATAATATGGCAAGTCAACTCTTACAAGGAGAGGCAAACAAATGTTTAAAGCATAAGTAGGAAGAAACACCTAAAATTAATACAGTAATTAAATATTGTGTCCAAAAGGGACTGAGTGTCTGGATATAAGCAGCCTATTTTGATTATACAATGTTTGCGACCAGCAGAACAATACACGACTATAAATGATTTCAAGGCACATATAAGATATTCATCACTGATGCATTTAAATTACACTGAGTCATTTTAATTTTGAGCTTTTGAAGTCACTGAAGTTAAAGGGCAAAGGGGACTAAAGTAAAAAGGTAAATGGGCAGATAAATAGGTTCTATGAGTTAATTTCTGTAAGTGTGTTGTTAACAACAAATACTCTGAACACACGTTAGGATTTTATGATGTCAGAATCAACACTGATATAACAACAAAATAGTCTGAAGCTGTGTAGTATATTTGTGTCCACACCATCTTTGTATCTGTAGAAACTAGTACAGCAAATGCTAATGGAGGAATAAGCATACCAAATAAAAATAAAAACTAAATTACCATATAGTCCATAGAACAGTAGGTAGAAACATGACTTAACAATAATCTACAAATAAAAGAACTTAAAACTGGCAAATTTTCCAGATGCTAACAATCTAATGTAACGTTCCTCAAAGTACAGTCCTAGGACCTACAACATAGCACCACCTAGGAATTTCTAAGGTTCCACCTCGGATCTACTGAATTATAATCTCTATGGGTAGGCCCCAGCACTGCATTTTAAACAAGATTTCCAGGTGATCCTAATTCACTGTATAATTTGAGAGGCACTGATATAATGCTCCAATTCTGCTTTTGAAGTCACTGAGGTTAAAGGGCAAAAGCGACTAAAGTAAAAAGGTAAGCAGGCAGATAAATAGGTTCAGTGAGTTAATTCCTATAACTGTGTTAACAAGTTCTCTGAACAAACATTAGCTTGGCTATGTACTAAAATCAATCTTTGGAAACTTAAAAAAAAAAAAAAAAAGAAAGAAAGAAAGAAAAGAATACAGAGGACTGGGTATTACCCGAGAAATTAATTGGTTTGGGGTGCAGCCAGGGCGTCAAGATATTTTAAAAGCTTTCCAGATGACTAATACACAAAAACCACTTAACTAAGTACACAGGGAATCGAGCATTGTAGTAATCCTTCACCAATCTGTGATTAAATAACACAGTTTTATTATATTTTTATACTACAGTGAATATTCTCATCTACCTAGTTTTTAATAAGAGTCCTGAATTTCCTTTGGAGAAACTTCCATACCCCTCACTTTTAGTTCACTTTTGGTTCAGTCAGAGCTCATCTCAATCCTAACTCCCTATCCCACCGGCACCACTAACTTTAGGAGCGAAGAGATGACACAGACTTGCCCAGAGCATTCCATCCTTCAGGTCAGAATGATGGGTTCAGGGCATATTACCTAAGCTAGGTCAAAAAGATTTGATCCCAAGACTTTGGTTGAAGCTACTGACTTTGGTTGAGGCAATCAGAAAAGGAGGGACACACTCCCCACACTGCAAATTGATTAGATAAGCCTGTAACTAAGAATCATAATTGTCACTCCTTAGAAAAGTCTGCCAGAAAAAAAAGGTAATTCACAACAAAACAGACAGTGATATTCCTAATGGCACTATTAGAGGCCCTGGATCCACCCATGCTTGAACTTAGTATTCTCAAATATATAATCGACAAATTCCTCCTTCTTTGAGTCAGTCTGAATTTTCAAATTATTATTCTCAGTAAGTCCTAATGCATCTCAGAAGTGTTTAGGCATTACTGCAAGTGAGTTTCAGTTCTACTACAAGAAATATTTGATGTTTTGTTTGAAAGAACACAGCATTAAAGAACCAATAGATTGACTAATATCCTTCATCTTTCAGTCTGGATGATTGTAATTCAGCTGACCACATCTCATTTGATGTTTGATGATCTGAAAAATATTTCACAGTAGGGGAAAATGCTCAATGCCTGTAAGGAGCACAAAACTGTTATTGGTCTGACAGAACTTGATGCAACAAAAAGAGGTCTATAGGACATAGCCCTTGCAAATCTTTGATACTCAAAGCTGTAACTGAATTAGCTGTTACCCTACTGATCCTCTCATGTACCCAGGTACAGAAATTGGTGAGTTTCTCTTGTCTTCAGAGTACCACTGGATTTTATTACTGAATTTAAAATAAGTAATAAAATATTTGTAATGCTGTTCTTTAACCCACCTAAATTTTTAAAGAGAAACCTGCTTATATTGTTATTCTGAAGCTTAAAGTTTACATGTAGATCACAATCAGCAAGCTCCTCAGCCTAAAACTGCTGCCAAGTGTAGTGTCTGATGCATTCAATATTTTCTCCTTGTTTTCTACTCTGGAAAATAAGTATGATGAGGTTTCACTGTAATTGAGTAAAATTTGCTTTCGGCCTTTATTTTGATGATTAAGTTAGGATTCTATGGATGCTGAAGTTATGTGAAAGGAGAGACATAGATATCATATCTGAGAATATCTTTCGCCTTTAAGGCACTGCATTCTTGTCTAAAATGGAAAATTTGGGCTCCCCTGGTGGCGCAGTGGTTGGGAGTCCACCTGCCGATGCAGGGGACGCGGGTTCGTGCCCCGGTCCGGGAAGATCCCACATGCCGCGGAGCGGCTGGGCCCGTGAGCCATGGCCGCTGAGCCTGCGCGTCCGGAGCCTGTGCTCCGCAATGGGAGAGGCCACAGTGGTGAGAGGCCTGAGTACCGAAAAAATAAAATAAAATAAAATAAAATGGAAAATTTGGCTAATTTGAGAATAAAATGTAATTGAGCATGCAACCATGTGAAGAATAAATCTTATTTTGGGGGGAAAAAAGAATCCTAATGCTCACCAAAATATTAAAATCTGTGATCTTTTTAGGTAGGTGTGTTTTGGTCCATACCTCTGAAATTACCAAATAAACATTTTTATATAAATTAAATAATTATTGCTTAAATGATCTTCCCCAAGACCATATACTCTACAAGAATACAGGAAAAAAATCTATTTTTATATCAATCTCTCATACAGTATTTGCATAAAAAGCTAGGCCCAAATGAACATGTAGTACTTTAAGCATCAGGAACCTTCATGAAAAAACCAAGTGATAATAAAATCAAAACAAAGGAGAGTACAAATATACACATATATACATGCAAACACACATATACATACATAGATGTATATGTGTGTGTGACACATATATATTTGAAGCCAGTAAAAACTGGTTTTAAAACTTTAAGGAGGGGAATTGGGACAAAAGGCCTGAAGAAAGGTAATCCATGTTACATAAAACTCAAGGGCAATCTATATCAACAGAACATTATGACCTAGAAATGTTTACTCAACAAATGAGACCAGTGATTCAGAAGAAGGGTCACATATTAGAACAGGTATTTAATACCAAAAAACTTTATTTGCTGTTTTAAAAATAAATAATAATGTCTATTTTTAATAGTTTTACCCCAGAGTCTGTATGAGACCCTGATTTGCAAAACACAAAATGTAGTCTCAGAAGTTGTCCAAATGTAAGTTATTTAGCTAGGAGTGACTGGAATGACAATTCTAAGGTAAATACTTCAAAATGGCCACAACTCCAAGGGGTTCTTACACATTAATGGAATCTGTTGAACATGAATAGCTGCTACAAGAAAAAGCACCTACTAATTTTGATTGTCTTGACTTTTCTGGCAGAAAGGTGGCTAACTGGAGCTGAGCCAGGATTTGAACTGATGATGTGATGCAAAAGCCAAGGCCTTTCCACTATAATATACTGCAGTAACACTGCACAGAATTAGTTGGGTTTTCTTCTGACTTTGCTCTTGTATTTTAAGTCTAAACTTGAGCAAATCATTTCATTTCTCTGAGTCTCAGATTTCTTACAAGGAAAATCAAATTACTGGCATAATCTTAAAGCTATCCTTCAAATCTAACATGATATGCCCTTGAATACCAGAAAAAAATTTACATAAACATTTACTCAATTTAGAGATTTAAGTTCATTAATGACAACAGGAATTTCACATTCATATTCATATACAAAGATCCTGTAGACTAACTTCCCATTTCATACCAATTTCCTACTAGGTATAATAGAAATGTTAAATATACATAAACTATGGAGTGAAAAGCAAGTTTTCCAAATTTGATTTTATCAAAAATTATCAAATATTTTCTCCTTTGAACAAATTTCTGAAATTACAAGTGAAATTATAAAAATTATTTTATATGCAATTTTAAAAACATTTCTGCATAACGTGATATATACCTACTCAAATGGAAAACAAACTAAAATATTAACAGCCAGCATACAATAGCAAAATTAATATTTGCAAAAAAACTATATCAAAACTTAAGAGCTAATGATTAATATCTTCTAAAGTAAATTATAGATATATTAACCTTATCTACAGGTGCACTGTTAAAATAGAATTCGATTATATAAGGGACAAAGTTAATGTCAAATGATAACATCATGCTTACATAATAGGTAAAAATATATTCAGAATAGTGTTTAAAATATTTTGTAGCATTTTCCTATGTAATTTTAAAAAAATAGCAGCAAATAATAATAGTATAGTTGAGATTGCTTTATCAATACTACTAGTAAATACTGTCACTAAGTTATCATACAAGGGGCAAAGACCATGCCTTATTCTTCTATCCTAGCATTCAGCACTAAGAGGAGGTACTTAACAGATATTTGATGAATAAGAATCATCATCTTGGCAACAGACTCAGGATACATTTAGAAACTTACCATAGGATTCTACCACTATTAGAGTTTTTCTCTGGTGGATTAAAATTTATCCTGGATTTTTAAAAATCTCATATAATAAGAACTGTGCCAAAATTAATGCCTAGCTATAGAAAAACAAAATGACCATCCATTTGAAACACTGCCTGTTCTTTAACAAGACACATCTTGTATAATAAGCCTTTTTTGCAAAATCTAGGATTCAAGTCAATTTCTACAGGTCTCAGAACTAGCAGTGTATCTTTTCTGTAGCAAAATTAACAAGGAAAGGAAGAAAATCTATTATACAAATATCTTTGTGGAAATAACAAGTATAGTTCAATTGCAAGCATAGCAGCTACATACTTAAAAACTACGCTTTGCTAAGAGATTTTAAAATTAAGTAAGTCCTACTTACAAGTTCCATACTCATCTAAAATTTTTGATAAATTGGTGTTGAACAAAATACGCAATTTGTGAAGGATGGCTTTGTTAGGAAAATTTATGGTTTTTACTAGTAAATGAATTCACCAAAGTTGCAGAACACAAAATCAACACATAAAATACATTGCAGTTCTACATTATCGATGAACAATACAAAAAGGAAGTTAAGAAAACAATTCCATTTACAATGGCAACAAAAAGAATAAAATACTTAGGAATAAACTTAACCAACGAGGTAAAAGATTTCTATACTTAAAACTACAAAATGTTGCTGAAAAAAATTAAATACAGAAATAAATGGAAAGACATCCCATGTTTGTGGACTGGAAGACTTAACATTGCTAAGATGTCAATACTACCCAAAGTGATCTTTCAATTCAATACAATCCCTATCAAAATCGCAATAGCATTTTTTACATAAACAGAAAAAAATCCACCCTAAAATTCAAATGTAATTTTAAGGAACCCCAGATACCTAAAACAAGCTGGAGAAAGAAGAATAAAGTTGGAGGTCTCACACTTCCTGATTTCAAAACTTATTACAAAGCTACAGTTATCAAAACAGAGTGGCACTGGCATAGCCTCAGACATACAGACCAATGGAATAGATAGCTCCAAAATAAACCCTCCAATTTATGATCAAATGATTTTCAATAAGGATGCCAAAACCATTCAATGGCAAAGGACAGTCTTTTCGACAGCTGGTGCTGGAAAAACAGGATATCCATGTGTAAAAAAAAGACGTTCCTTAATCCTTTCCTTAAATCATACATAAAAATTAACTCAAAGTGGATCAAAAATATAAATGTAAGAGCTAAAACTATAAAACCCTTAGAAGAAAACATAGGAGAAAAGCTTCATGACACAGAACTTGGTAACAATTTCTTGGATATGACACCAATAGCACAGATGATAAAAGTAAAAACAGATAAACTGGACTACATGTATCAAAATTTAGAACTGTGCATCAACGGACAAAATCAACAGAGTGAAAAGGCAACCCATGGAATTAAGTATTTGTAAGTCATATATGTGATAAGGAGTTAATATCCAGAATACATAAAGTACTCTTACATCTAGACAACAACAAAAAAATCCCATTAGAAAATTGGAAGAGGACTTGAATTGACATTTCCCCCAAAGATACACAAATGGCCAAGAAGCATAAGAAAAGATGCTAAACGTGACTAATCATTAGGGAAATAGAAATCAAAACCACAATGAGGGGCTTCCCTGATGGCGCAGTGGTTGAGAGTCCGCCTGCCGATGCAGGGGACACGGGTTCGTACCCCGGTCTGGGAAGATCCCACATGCCGCGGAGCAGCTGGGCCCGTGAGCCATGGTCGCTGAGCCTGCGCATCCGGAGCCTGTGCTCCGCAACAGGAGAGGCCACAACAGTGAGAGGCCCGCGTACCGCAAAAAAAAAAAAAAAAAAACCACAATGAGATACCACCTCCTTGCAATTAGGATGGCTACTATCAAAAAAACAAAATAATAAGTGTTGGCAAGGATATGGAGAAACTGGAACCCTTGTGCACTGTTGGTGGGAATGTAAATTGGTGCAGCCACTATGGGAAACAGTAAGGCAGTTCCTAAAAATATTAAAAATAGAATGACCATATGATCCAGCAATTCCACTTCTAATTATATACCCAAAAGAATTGAAAACAGGGTCTCAAAAAGATATTTGCACACCCATGTTCATAACAGCATTATTCACAATAGTGAAAAAGTATCAGTAGAAGTAACCCAAATGTCCATCTATGGATTGAGTAAACAAAACATGGCCTACATATACAATGGAATATTACTCAGCCTTAAAAAGGAAGGAAAGGGCTTCCCTGGTGGTACAGTGGTTGAGAGTCCGCCTGCCGATGCAGGGGACTCGGGTTCGTGCCCTGGTCCGGGAGGATCCCGC
>NC_041219.1:70082281-70094814 GCF_002837175.3 Physeter macrocephalus | reverse complement strand
AAAAAAAAAGGAAGGAAATTCTGACACACACTACAACATGGATGAACCCTGAAGACATTATGCAAAGTGAAATAAGCCAGTCACAAAAAGACAAAAAAGTATGATTCCACTTACATAAGGTACCTAGAGCAGTCAAATTCATGCAGACAGAAAGTAAGATGGTTGCCAAGGCTGGGGGTAGGGGAGAATGGGAAGTTGTTGTTTAATGGATATAAAATTTTAGTTTTGCAAGATGAAAAGAACTGTGGAGATTGGTTGCACAACAATGTGAATGTACTTAACACTATGGAACTGTATACTTAAAAAATGATTACGATGGTAAATTTTGTTATGTGTATTTTATCACAATTAAAAATAAAAAATGTTAACTAAATTAATTAAATGGTCATAAGAAAGAATACGGTTCTTAAAAAGACTTGATTAGAGCAATTCAATTGTTTTCTATTAGTAAATTTTATATACAACTGAGAAAAAACAAGGTAATAAAAAATTAAGATTTCTGATTTTCACTATCATAGATTGGTCCTTCTTCTACCTAGTCTCAGTAAGATAAGGTTTTACTGCACTAACATCAAGGCAAATGCTACTTTAAATTCCATACTCAATAAAGCCAAATGTTTGAAAATCTCAAGGCTGCAGAGAATCTCCTCAAACACCCACTAATACTCACTAATTGCTCCTCTCTTGGAAGCTTTTAAAAAATTATACTAACAGGCATTTTTTTGAAACTGGAAAAAAAAATCCCTAATACTACCATCCCAACAGAATTTATTTCTTTTTTACAAACTCCCTTTGAGTTTTCACATAAGCAAATTATTTCCTGATTGTAGCCACAGTTCAACTAGTAAGCTGATTTTTTTCCTCTTAGTCCTGCATCAGACACCTTGCATGTTTTAGACAATATTCAATAGTAACATAACACTTATTTGTACTGATGTACCTTAGTTATATCTAAATATCAGTTTTTATGACACAATCAAGCAAATGACTTTCTTATATGACTTACTATATAATGCCCTATTTATTTCCGAAAGAGAACATTACCAATTTTACTTGCAACTCACAGTGTACCAGTTCCACTACAATACCCTCAGCACTGGAAGTTGGTGTTTTTTAGTTATGCTTCTTGATAAGTGAGAAATAACTCATTTTAAATTGCATTTCTTCCATTATGTCTGTTGCTGAGTGGCTTTAATTATACTTCAGCCAGTATTCCCAGCAAGAGGCAAGTTTTAGAGAAATACTTGATGAGAAAATTCCTAAACACCTTAATTTTAATTAAAAAAAAATTTAAAGGTCTCTGCAATATTTGATTGCTACACAAAAGTTCAAATAAAAAAGATCATGATAAACTTCCATAAGTTGAATTACTAGTTAAGCATTAGCCTGATGCTATTCGTCTTTACCTATCATCTCCCTCAGACTCCTCCATGCTCTGCCTCATCCTTTAAAGTCCAATTCAAATGTTACCTCAGTTAAACACTGCCTAATTTCCCAACTATACCACAGTAAATTATTTGTACTTTTTATGAAAACCTTTTCTGTTCCTCTGTGTATACTATTTAGCTTATTTTGTCCCCAAGGTTATTGTCTGTCACAGACTGTAAATTACTAGTAGAGCAGCTGACTGAATCATTTTTCCTCCCCTAGACTACATTAAACATAAATATATTCCAATGCCTTTTATATTCAAAGTAGATACTCTTTATTATAATCATAATATAGGCAAGTAGCTACATCTGAAGAAGCCAAAGCAAGAGAATACTGTGGACTTTGATCTATGGCTCAAGACCCTTTCAGGAAGTTTGTGAGGTTAAAACTATTTTCATAAGGTATTATTTACCTTTTTCACTCTCATTTTCTAACAAGTGTACAGTACAGTTTTGAGAAGCTACATGAAGTGGGTATGATGATGTCATCATGTTGACCGACAGCTAAAAGAAGATGTACTTGATAATCTTTCATTCTAAAAACTTTGTGTTCTAATTTCTAACATAGTCAACACTGATAAATATAATTCACATAAACAAAAGCTCTTTGGGTCCTCAATAACCTTTTAAGAGTCGTAAAAGGGTCTTGAGACTGAAATGTTTGAGAACTTTTGATTTAAACTATGATGAACTTACTGTTTTCAAATCAAGCTCAAAAGAAAATTTTAGCAATTTTAGGAAAATGATTGAGCATATGCAAGACATTATTCTTATAGAAAACATAATACTCTGAATTAAATAATTTTTAAGTTTAAAGAGTAACAAAGACGTGTTAACAGAATTAAGACTCATAGTAAGCAAGAACTCTGAAACTATGAGCAGCAGAGTAACGAAACTTAGTAATAAGAAATGTGTAATGCTTTGATTCAAGCACTACTTCAAAAAATTGAGAAGCCTTGACCTTCTGCGACAGGCTAATCCAAAACCTCTCGCAGTCCTTTCTTTTGCAAAGAGTTAACTATGAGAATTCAGAAAAAAGGAATGTTTTTTCTTTAGCAAAAATAAAACAAAACCTGAACAAAAGAAAGTTTCTAAATTAACCAAATAGTTGCCCAAAGAAAGAAAAGGCAGTTTTAAAAAACATTCCCTTAGTGCACTTAATACTCTTATTTTTCAAAAGGACAAATTATTTAGGAAAAGAAATGTACCTGAAAATGGCGGGGTTGCAGACATGCTTTGGATCCAATGCTTCTCCCTGTATAAATTCATAGCACAGTCCATTATTGAAGGTACAGTAGAGTTGTGGTGCACAGCCGTGAGCCTGCAACACTCGGAAACTCTTCACTTCCTCATCTCGATCGACTAACAACTCAGTCTTATTGCCATAAATTCGCACCAGGACTACGTCCTCCATTGTATTACCCACATAACAGCCAATAAGTTTGTTTGTGATTCCATCTGTGAAAAGCTGCCCAAAAAAAAAGAAAAAATGGGGGAAAAACAATTATTTACTTTTAAGGAAGGAATAGGAGATAACTTGAAAACCATTAAATACTAATTGAAAGAAAATATCTACTTAATATAACTTTTGAATACAATTTTGCCTAACATGTCTATAATTTTAATTCTAGATTTAAACAAAATGGAATACCGCTGCTTACTATGTTGTGTTGTACAATACACACATTCTCACTCTCCTGTATCTAATAGATTGGCAAGATTCTGAAGACAGGGAAAGTGGCTCTCTTGCTAGCATAGTATATGATATAAAAGTCTTTAATAATGTTCATAAGTTTAAATATACAAATATAATATACCATAATTTATATTATGGTAAATCTCCAATTTATAAAAAACTCAACTTTAAATGTTATTTCCAAAGATTACTTAGCATAATAAGTAAATAAAATTGTAAATAAAAGTAAATAAAATTGTTTTAAGTATTCGGGTTATAATAATTTAAACTTGAATGCTACAGCTAAAAAAAAAAAAAGAAGCACAACCTTAATTAGAGGAAGATAGAGATTTCTCAGATATTTTCTAAAAGGGAGTTTGGGGACTCTTCAACAGTTTTAAGTACTTAAAGTCCTTTTTTAGATTTGAGTACAATGGTATATTTAAAAGTAGGGCTTCCCTGGTGGCGCAGTGGTTGAGAGTCCGCCTGCCGATGCAGGGGACACGGGTTCGTGCCCCGGTCCGGGAAGATCCCACGTGCCGCGGAGCGGCTGGGCCCGTGAGCCATGGCTGCTGAGCCTGCGCGTCCGGAGCCTGCGCGTCCGGAGCCTGCGCGTCCGGAGCCTGTGCTCCGCAGCGGGAGGGGCCACAGCGGTGAGAGGCCCGCGTACCACACACACACAAAAAAAGTAAACACATGATTAGCAATATTAGTTCTCTAAGTCTATTCAAAATTGTAGCTTTCATATTCCTCTACACTAATTTGACACTAAAACTAACTTTCTATTTACCCAATTATAACTCAGAGCTTTTGGAGACTCTCAGTGGAATAAAGGGATAAAAGGTAAAAGTGAAAGTAAGCGTTAAGGACATTTTTCCAAAGACAACTGGAAAAGAACAGGAATAATGGACAAAGAATAAGTTTTAAATGTATACACATTTAACTAATGCCTGAGAAAGAAGGTAAACATTTCTGTTTTTGGTAAGATTGTTGTAATGATATATGACATCTGAAAAGGAATAGATCTTAAGTTGAAATTTGAAAGAAAGTATTTATGTATCCTTATTCACCTTTGAATATCTATGTTTTTTGGGTATGCAGAGACATACAAACTTTGCTTTTTACCTAGATTTCAAAAAGATGGTATGTAGGGAGACACTGACAAGAAGCATATGCCCTTAAACTAAACTCCAATCATTTTATTAAAATCTATGTTGAAAGCATGTTGTTTCCTATTAAAATGCCATAACAACTCACACATATTATTCTGTAACTCCTCCAGATGTCATGTAGAGATGAAGTATTTCAATTATTGTAATAAAGTTTGAGAAACTAACATTCTGAAATGCTTGTAATGAAAGACATTCTACACTCCTCAAAAGCCAGGAGTGAAATCTATGTTTTCTACATCCTCCTAAAAAATAGTAAGGACTTAATACTCAAACACTAGCTTGTCTTCTTGATCTAGCTTACAACAAATTCATTCTTTCACTCTTGCCTGTAATAATAAATTTCTTTAATAGTGCACGCTATATTGTACATTTATGTGTACATGCAGAAACATACATATAAAGACATACGCACTTAAAAAGGCTAGAAATGGATAACATTACTGGATAAAATTACTGAATACTATATAGACATTTACAAGTATAACATAGAGTCACAACTCCAATGACACTAACCCTAATATACTCTGTTGCACAAAACAGCCACATATTTGCAATGAAATGATAGTCACAATAAACCCCTGGAGCAAAAAAATAAATATATGAATAACTTCATTTACAAAAGTAGTTTATGTATAAATAAGGATTAAAATGTCTGCGAAGATATCCAATAAAATATTAGGTAGTTTAAGTCTTGTCTCCTGTTTTCTTATTTCTAAGTAGTTTAAACTTTTCTCATTTGGCTTATATATGTTTTCTCACTTTTTTTTTTTCCTGTAATCAATCTAGTTTACATGTGAAAAAATTAAAATAGTGAGAAAAACGAAAGGGGCTAGGAACTGACCTGGCACGTACAGCAAGGCCTGGAGATTCTGTTGAATGTAAGCAATTTCATAGAACATCAATATCAGATGAGGCCACTCTGTGACCATGATGCATCAAGACAAAAACAAAGTCACTCTGTAATCATGTCTGAACAAAGACAAAACTATGCATTTTTTCCAACACAAAAATGACCAAACACTCCCCTATTCTGGCTAATGTGAGGGACTGCCGTTCCTTTTCCAGGAACAGCTTTGGTCCTGCTTCATTCCTCCAGTCCTCTAGGTAAGATAAGTTACCCACACAGTCATAGTTTCCTTTTCCAGAGGAAAGCCTTGCTTCCTTGAACCCTCTCCCAAATCACCAAATTCAAACCTTATACAAAGTCCTTTCTGACACCCACATACTGAGAGCCCCACCATTCCCCATGGAATTAAGTCTTCCTTAAGGAAGGAGTAATAAACCCAATTTGTTCGGCTTATCCTAATGATCTCTTGATGGAGATTTCTGACTTTAAAGATGTATGGATAATGCTTTTTGCTCTTGGATGGTTCCCACCTCATATATAAACCAACAATTAATTCAAGGTGCTTCAGCCTTCTGAAACACACATTTAAAAATATATTAGGCATATGCTAGGTATGTGTACTATACTAGATATATACTAGAAATATAAAATTCCACCTCAACGGAGGGAGAACAAAACTACTACAAATCTCATGGAGCTCCTTTTCACAGGGTTTATCCTGCACTGTTTGTCAAGTATTTAAGATAGTACCAGTTCAGAGGATGAACTACAGAGCAAGACTGCTTGACTATAAATTCTAGCTGTATTATCTGTAAGCTGAGTGACTTTAGGCAAGTCACTTACCTGTATGTGCTTCATTCATCTCATGTTTAATACCAGCACATTAGAATCTGCTTTATAGGTTTTTATGAGAATTAATGACTTAATATACACAAAAGCACTTACAACAGTTCCTGACACAAACTAAGCTCTTACCAAATATGTAGATAACTACATATTTAAATTTGAACACAAGCCAGAAAAATAATTCATGATGAGATCATAAAAGTTAATAATTAAGACAACATCTATGTTATAGATGAGCCCTAGACTCTATGCTGCTGCACTGGTACCACCTAGCAAATCTTGAAAGCAAGACCCAAAGATGCAAACTATTCCCAAAGAACTACAAAAACTATCGAGTGCCTAACAAGGTAATATTCACAATGTCTAATATCCAATTAAAGATTATTTGGCATGGGGAAATCCCTGGCGGTCCAGAGGTCAGGACTCTGCGCTCTCATTGCCAAGGGCGCAGTTTCAATCCCTGGTTTGGGAACTAAGATCTCACAAGCTGGGTGAGGCGGCCAAAAAGAAAAAGATTATCAGGCATGCAAAAGGGGCAGAAAACTACAACCCACAATGGGGGGTGAGAGGGGGTCAATTAATTGAAACCAACCAGAACTGACACAGATGTTAGAATTAGCAGGTGTTAAAACTGTATTCCAAAAAAAAGTGTGTTGTATTCTTACAACAAAAAATTAAGCAGAGTCATTGAAGACATAAAAAAGACCCAAATCAAACTTCTCAAGATGTCTGAAGGGAAAACACACTTAGGATTTAACACTAGGTTAGGTAGTGGAAAAAACAATTCAGCAAACTTGAAGACATAGGAATAGAAACTATGCAAAACAAAATACAGAGGAAAAAAAGAATTATCAGAGAGAGAGAAGAGCATCCATTAGCTGAGAGATTACATATAAAATTTGAGTCCTCAAAGAAAGGAAAAAAAGAGAACAGAAACATTTTTAAAGAAATGACAGTCAAAAGTTTTCCAAATTTGATGAAAACCTATAAACTCAAGATCCAAGAAGCTCAACAAGCCCAAACCAAAGAAACATGAAGAAAACTACACCAAGGCACCTCATAATAAAACTGCTTAAAACCAGAGATAAATCATTTAATGGTACCAATTCATTTTAATCTTCCATTCACTCAGGCACATTTCAGTCACCTTGACCCTCCCTCTCCATTCCCCACATAAAATGTTTTCTTCCTAAGTAATTCTTAAATCCACTCCTGTTTCTCCATCCCCTTGTCAATCTCCTATTTGCAGTATTTTAATAGCCTCATCGGTCTCTCTTACGCCAGTTTAACCACCTTCCCACCTTCCAAAAAAATTCACTCACTAACTGCCACCAAAATAATCCATCTAAAATACAAACATGAACATGATGACTGACAATCTTCAACTGACTCCACACTGCTTAGAGGATAAAGTTTAAGCTCCTTAGGGCATACAAGTTCCACAATACCTCCCAAGTTATCTAGTGATCTACCTGACAAATTCACCCTTCTTTTTCTTCACCTCACTAACTTCTAACTTCCTTCAAAATTCCAACACAGGAGTTATATCCTCCAGGAGACAATTCCTAAACTCAGATAAGACATAAATACTTCTCAGTTCTTGCTAGTGCCCTATATATAGCATTACTAAAATGCACTGTAGGGACTTCCCTGGCGGTCCTGTGGTTAAGACTCCACAGTACTAACGCAGGGGGCACGGGTTCCATCCCTGGTTGGGAAACTAAGATCCCGCATGTTGCACAGCACGGCCAAAAAAAAAAAAAAAAAAAAGTACTGTAATTTCTTAATTATATTTGCCACTCCATATTTACTGTGAGTTCCTCTGAGATTTGGAACACACAGAAAGAAGAAAAAATAAAGGTGAAAAACAGGAATATAAAAGATGGATCAAAGACGAAAAAAAAGTATGATGGTACAGTGAAAAACTCAACCATATAAGTAGTTACATTAAATGTAAAAGAACTAAATAATCCAATCAAAAAATAAGTATGAAAAAGAAAACTATATGCTACTTTTTACAAGAGACATGTAAAAGAAAGCTGATGTAGCTACACCATACCAGACAAAATAGATCCTAACGATACATTCCAGGAGATAAAAAGGGATGTTTTATAATTATAAAAGGATTGAGCCATCAAGAAGATACAAGAATTCTAAATTGAGTGCATGTAATAACATAACTTCAAAATACATATAGCAAAAACTGACAGGCTAGACAAATTCCACAATAATTGTCTGAAACTTGAGCACATCTCTAAGAGCTGATTTTTTTAAAAACAGGGAAAAATCATTACATATACAGGAGAGCTAAGCAATAGAATTAAAAATCCAACTTAACTGACATACACAGAACACTGTACCCAGCAAGAGAATATGCATCCTTTTCAAGTATATATAAAATATTACCAAAATTGACTATAGGCTTGATTATAAAGCAAGCCTCAATAAATATCAAAGGATTAAAATCATTCAGAGTATCTTCTCAAGCTACATTGAATATGAATTAGACATCAATAACACACCACACATACACATATACACACCTCAAATAAAATGGTTAAGATAGTAAATTTTAGGTTATTTGTTTTTTTACCACAATAATGAATTAGACATCAATAACACACCACACATACACATATACACACCTCAAATAAAATGGTTAAGATAGTAAATTTTAGGTTATTTGTTTTTTTTTTACAATAAAGAAAAAAAACTTAATATTCTCCCACTTATTTGAAGTGAAGCAATGCACATCTAAATAATCCACTGGATGAAGAAAAAACTACAATAACTAGAAAGCATTCTAAACTGAATGATAATAAAATCATATTAAAACCTGTGGGTGCTTACAGGGATACGTAAATAAAAATATCAAAAATAAAAGAGGCAGAAAATTAGTGACCTAAGCTTCTAGCTCAAGAAGGTAGAAAAATAAGTCAATTAACCTTTGATTAAAAAAAAGAATTAGGAAGAAAACAAAAGGGCAAAGTTATCAATAAAACAGAAAAACTCAACAGTCAAAAACTGTTCTTCAGGACTTCCCTGGCAGTCCAGTGGTTAAGACTCCGTGCTTCCAATGCGGGGGTGCGGGTTCGATCCCTGGTAGGGAAACTAAGATCCCACAAGCCACAGTGGCGCAGTCAAAAACACACAAACGAACAAAAACAAAAAACTTCTTTGAAGATAAAGTTGGTAACTTCCAAGCAAAATCATCAAGGAAAAAAAGATACTAATTATCAATAAAGAAGTAAACTTTATTACAGTATAGACATATATTACTATAAACTCTTCCAAAAACAGACAAAAAAGAAACAGATCCCAACTTGATACCAAAACTTGTCAAGGACATTACAAGGAAGGAAAATTACAGACCACTCTCTCTAATAGTTGCAAAAATCCTAATCAAAATATTGGCAACCAATACAACAATATATAAAAAGGAGAAAACATCACAACCAAATGGGGTTTACTCCAGGAACGCAGTGGTTCTTAACAAATTGTTTTAAAACGTCATTGTAATTGAGCTCAATAACAGAGAAATGGAGGCAAATCATGTAACCATCATGAGTTGCAGAAAAGTACTTGATAAAATTCAACATTCATTCATGATGAAAATATTTAGCAAGCCAAGAATAAAATGAAACTTCCTTAATCTGACAGAGTATCCAAAGAAAACCTACAGCAAACAATCATACCTAATAATAAACTAGTGAAAATGTTCCCCTTCAGAATGGGAACAAGGCAGGAATGCCCACTATCACCTCTTATTTCAATATTGTGATGATGTCCTAGCCAGTGTAGTAAGACAAAACAACAAGGGGCGGAGTCAAGATGGCGGACTAGGAGGATGCAGAATTCACATCTCTGAACAACTAGGGCAGCTACCAAGCACCAGTGGGTGACCATGGACACCTAAGGGGACAGGAGGAACCCCCAGCAACTGGGTGGACGTGGGGTGTTGGGGGGAGTGAGGGGGGAAGAGAAGTCGAGGTGGGACAGGACTGGTGCCCCTGAGGGGTGGCTGGGGGAGGGGAAGGGATCCCATGCCTGAAGGGGAAAATTCGGGGGCCACTGCGAGGACAGAGGGTCAAAAGGGAGCATGGCCAGGTTTCCCCTGCCCACTTTGGCCCCCAGGAGCCTGCTGAGATCCCAGGCCTGATCCTCTGCCCACCTAGGCCCCCTGCAGCCATGTGGGTCCTGAGGGAGTGGGAGGGAGGGAAGGGGAGCAAAAGTAAAGGCCGGACCTAGGGGACCCGCACCCCTGAGGGGTGGCTGAGGAAGGGGAGGAGTTCCTACACCCAGCAGACCCCTCCCATGGTTAGGGGTCCAGGAGAGGCAGGGGAGACCCTGGGGGAGACTCAAGGGGAGGAGGCGCATGGAGGAATGGAAGGGAATGCAGCCAGCGCTTTCCCTGTCCACATTCCACATAGGCACCAGGGAGCCTGTTGGGCTCCTGGGCCTAATCCTCTGCCCTTGGAGCCTCCCTCATGCCACGCAGAACCCAGGGCCCCACCTCTACACTCGGAGACCCCCTCTGAGACCCACTCCAACCACGCTGGGCCTAAACCCCACACACACACACCCTGACCCAGGGCCTTACCTCCAAACTCCGTAACTCCACACTCCAGAGGCCCCACTTTGGATGTGCTGCCTTTCCCCTTCTGTGCAGGTCCTAAGCAGAGGCCCCACACCATTCTTGAATGTCACCCAGCCTAGGCTCTGCCCCCAAGGCATTTTCCAGCTGCAGCTGTGTGGGTCCTGAGCCTAAGACACCCACCCCCGCCTGCCACTAGGTCCTGCTGTACCCTAAACCCCACCCCTGCGTAAGATCCACCCCCGCCTAAACTCCGCCCCCCCAGAACCAAAGCTTTTTATTTTTTTTCCTCTTTTAGATTGGGGTTCTGTTTTACCTTGTCGTTGATTCACTGCTGTTGACTCATTTATATTTTTATTTTTTCTAATAAATCTTTTATTTTTCTGCTTTTATTTTATTCTTTATACTTTGTTATTGTTCTGCTCCTTTTGGCTTGTCCCACCTCCCCCCCCTTTTTTTTTCCTGTTGTGGTTTTGTTTTACCTTCTTGCAGTTGTTTTAATTATATTTTTATTTTTCCTAATATATTTTTTATCTAACTTTATTTTGTTTTTTATTCTTTGTTATTGTACTGCTCCTTTTTTTCTTTTCTTTTCTTTTTTTTTTTTTTGCCACACAACGCAGCTTGCAGGATCTTGGTTCCCAGGCCGGAGGTTGGTCCTGAGCTCCTGTGGTGGGAGCGCCGAGTCCAAACCACTGGACTAACAGAGAACCTCAGACCCCAGGGCATATTAATCAGAGTGAGGCCTCCCGGAGGTCCTCATCTCAGCACCAAGTCCCGGCTCTATCCAACTGCCTGCAAACTCCAGTGCTGGACACCTCAGGCCCAACAACAAGTAAGACAGGAATACAGCCCCACACATCAAAAAGAAAAAAGAAAAAAAAAAAAAATGTTACAGACAAAGGTGCAAAGCAAAAATCTACAACACCAAATAAATGAAGATGAAATAGGCAACCTACCTGAAAAAAATTCAGAGTAATGGTAGTAAAGATGATCCAAAATCTCGGAAATAGAATGGAGAAAATAAAAGAAACATTTAACAAGGATCTAGAAGAACTGAAGAGCAAAGAAACAGTGATGAGCAACATAACTGAAACTAAAAATACTCTAGAAGGAATCAATAGCAGAATTATTTGAGGGAGAGGAACAGATAAGTGAGCTGGAAGATAAAATGATGGAGATAATCGACAGGGAGCAGAATAAAGAAAAAAGAGCAGAAAGAATTGAAGAGTCTCAGAGACTTCTGGGACAACATTAAATGCACCAACATTCAAATTATAGGGGTCCCATAAGAAGAAGATAAAAAGAAAGGGTCTGAGAAAATATTTGAAGCGATTATAGTCGAAAACTTCCCTAACACAGGAAAGGAAAGTCAATCAGGTCCAGGAAGCACAGAGAGTCCCATACAGGATAAATCCAAAGAGAAACTTGCCGAGATACATATTAATCAAACTATCAAAAATTAAATACAAAGAAAATATATTAAAAGCAGCAAGGGAAAAGTAACAAATAACATACAAGCGAATCCCTGTAAGGTTAACAGCTGATCTTTCAGCAGAAACTTTGCAAGCCAGAATGGAGTGGCAGAACACATTTAAAGTGATGAAAGGGAATGCTCCAACCAAAAGACATAGACTGGCTGAACAGATACAAAAACAAGACACATATATATGCCATCTACAATAAACCCCCTTCAGACCTAGGGACACATACAGACTGAAAGTGAGGGGATGGAAAAAGATATTCCATGCAAATAGAAATCACAAGAAGCCTGGAGTAGCAATACTCATGTCAGATAAAATAGACTTTAAAATAAAGACAGTTACAAGACATAAAGAAAGACACTACATAATGATCAAGGGATCAATCCAAGAAGAAAACATAACAATTATAAATATTTATCCACCCAACATAGGAGCACCTCAATACATAAGGCAAATGCTAACAGCCATAAAAGGAGAAATCGACA
>NC_041219.1:70080039-70082252 GCF_002837175.3 Physeter macrocephalus | reverse complement strand
TAACAATTATAAATATTTATGCACCCAACATAGGAGCACCTAAATATATAAGGCAAATGCTAACAGCCATAAAAGGAGAAATCGACAGTAACACAGTAATAGTGGGGGACTTTAAACCTCACTACACAGCAACAGAAAGACCATCCAGACAGAAAATAAATAAGGAAACACAAGCTTTAAATGACACAACAGACTAGATAGACTACATAATGATCAAGGGATCAATCCAAGAAGAAAACATAACAATTATAAATATTTATCCACCCAACATAGGAGCACCTAAATATATAAGGCAAATGCTAACAGCCATAAAAGGAGAAATCGACAGTAACACAGTAATAGTGGGGGACTTTAAACCTCACTACACAGCAACAGAAAGACCATCCAGACAGAAAATAAATAAGGAAACACAAGCTTTAAACGACACAACAGACTAGATAGACTTAATTGATATTTTTAGGACATTCCACCCAAAGACAGAAGTACACTTTCTTCTCAAGTGCACACAGTACATTCTCCAGAATAGATCACATCTTGGGTCACAAATCAAGCCTTGGAAAATGTAAGAAAACTGAAATCTTATCAAGCATCTTTTCCAACCACAATGCTATTAGATTAGAAATCAATTACAGGAAATAAACAGTAAAAGCCACAAATACACGGAGGCTAAACAGTGCACTGCTAAATAACCAAGATCACTGAAGAAATCAAAGAGGAAATCAAAAAATACCTATAACAAATAACAATGAAAACACAGCAATCCAAAACCTATGGGACATAGCAAAAGCAGTTCTAAGAGGGAAGTTCATAGCAATTCAAACTCACTACAAAAAACAAGAAAAATCTCAAATAAACAATCTAACCTTACACCTAAAGCAAGCAGAAAAAGAACAAACAAAACCCAAAGTTAGTAGAAGGAAAGAAATCATAAAGATCAGAGCAGAAATAAATGAAATAGAAACAAAGAAAACAATAGCAAAGATCAATAAAACTAAAAGCTGGTTCTTTGAGAAGATAAACAAAATTGATAAACCTTTAGCCAGGCTCATCAAGAAAAAAAGAGAGGACTCAAATCAATAAAATTAGAAATGAAAAAGGAGAGACTACAACTGACACCACAGAAATACAAAGGATCATAGGAGACTACTACAAGCAACTATATGCCAATAAAATGGACAACCTAGAAGAAATGATCAAATTCCTGGAAAAGTACAACCTTCCAAGACTGAACCAGGAGGAATTAGAAAATATAAACAGACCAATCACAGTTAATGAAATTGAAACTGTAATTTAAAATCTTCCAGCAAACAAAAGTCCAGGACCAGACGGCTACACAGGCGAATTTTATCAAACATTTAGAGAAGAGTTAACCCCTATCCTTCTCAAACTCTTGCAAAAAATTGCAGAGGGAGGAACACTCCCAAACTCATTCTATGAGGCCACCATCACCCTGATACCAAAATCAGACAAAGATATCATACACACAAAAAAAATTACAGGCCAAAATCACTGATGAACATAGACGTAAAAATCGTCAACAAAATACTAGCAAACAGAATCCAACAACACATTTAAAGGATCATACACCATGATCAAGTGGGATTGATCCCAGGGATGTAAGGATTCCTCCATATATGCAAAACAATCAATGTGATATACCATATTAACAAATTAAAGAATAAAAACCATATGATCATCTCAATAGATGCAGAGAAAGCTTTTGACAAAATTTAACACCCATTTATGATAAAAACTCTCCAGGAAGTGGGTATAGAGAAAAGCTACCTCAACATAATAAAAGCCATATACGACAAACCCACAGCAAACATCATTCTCCTCGGTGAAAAACTGAAAGCATTTCCTCTAAGATCAGGAACAAGACAAGGATGTCCACTCTTGCCACTATTATTCAACATAGGTTTGGAAGTCCTAGCCACGGCAATCAGAGAAGAAAAAGAAATAAAAGGGATACAAACGGGAAAAGAAGAAGCAAAACTGTCACTGTTTGCAGATGACATGATACTATACATAGAGAATCCTAAAAATGCCACCAGAAAACTACTAGAGCTAATCAATGAATTTGGTAAAGTTGCAGGATACAAAATTAATGCACAGAAATCTCTTGCATTCCTATACACTAATGATGAAAAATCTGAAAGAGAAATTAAGGAAACACTCCCATTTACCACTGCAACAAAAAGAATAAAATACCT
>NC_041219.1:70060285-70079729 GCF_002837175.3 Physeter macrocephalus | reverse complement strand
ACTAACAATGAAAGATCAGAAAGAGAAATTAAGGAAACAATCCCATTTACCATCGCAACAAAAAAGAATAAAATTCCTAAGAGTAAACCTACCTAAGGAAGCAAAAGACCTGTACTCAGAAAACTATAAAACACTGATGAAAGAAATCAAAGATTACATAAACAGATGGAGAGATATACCATGCTCCTGGATTGGAAGAATCAATATTGTGAAAATGACTATACTACGCAAAGCAATCTCCAGGTTCAGTGCAATCCTTATCAAATTACCAATGGCATTTTTCAAAGAACTAGAACAAGAAATTTTACAATTTGTATGGAAACACAAAAGACCCCGAATAGCCAAAGCAATCTTAAGAAAGAAAAACGGAGCTGGAGGAATCAGGCTCCCTGACTTCAGACTATACTACAAAGCTACAGTAATCAAGACAGTATGGTATTGGCACAAAAATAGAAATATAGATCAATGGAACAGGATAGAAAGCCCAGAGATAAACCCATGCACATATGGTCACCTTATCTTTGACAAAGGAGGCAAGAATATACAATGGAGAAAAGACAGACTCTTCAATAAGTGGTGCTGGGAAAAAAGGACAGCTACAGGTAAAAGAATGAAATTAGAACACCCCCTAACACCATACACAACAACAAACTCAAAGTGGATTAAGGACCTAAATGTAAGGCCAGACACTATAAAACTCAGAGGAAAACACAGGCAGAACACTGTATGACATAAATCACCGCAAGATCCTTTTTGACCACCTCCTAGAGTAAGGGAAATAAAAACAAAAATAAACAAATGGGACCTAATGAAACTTAAAAGCTTTTACACAGCAAGGAAAGCATAAACAAGTGAAAAGACAACCCTCAGAATGGGAGAAAATATTTGCAAACGAAGCAACTGACAAAGGATTAATCATAAAGAAGACGAAAAGGCAACCCTCAGAATGGGAGAAAATAGTTTCAAATGAAGCAACTGACAAAGGATTAATCTCCAAATTATACAAGCAGCTCATGTAGCTCAATATCAAAAAAACAAACCCAATCCAAAAATGGGTGGAAGACCTAAATAGACGTTTCTCCAAAGAAGACACAGATGGCCAACAAATACATGAAAAGATGCTCAACATCACTAATCATTAGAGAAATGCAAATCAAAACTACAATGAGGTATCACCTCACACTGGTTAGAATGGCCATCATCAAAAAATCTACAAACAGTAAATGCTGGAGAGGGTGTGGAGAAAAGGGAACCCTCCTGCACTGTTGGTGGGAATGTAAACTGATACAGCCACTATGGAGAACAATATGGAGGTTCCTTAAGAAACTAAAAATAGAACTACCATATGACCCAGCAATCTCACTACTGGGCATATACCCTGAGAAAACCATAATTCAAAAAGAGACATGTACCACAATATTCATTGCAGCACTATTTACAATAGCCAGGACATGAAAACAACCTAGATGTCCATCAACAGATGAATGGATAAAGAAGATGTGGCACATATACACAATGGAATATCAGCCATAAAAAGGAACGAAATTGAGTTATTTGTAGTGAAGTGGATGGACCTAGAATCTGTCATACAGAGTGAAGAAAGTCAGAAAAAGAAAAACGAATTATCATATGCTAACGCATATATATGGAATTTTAAAAAGCAGTACTGATGAATCTAGAGGCAGGGCAGGAATAAAGAGGCAGACGTAGAGAATCGACTTGAGGGCATAGCGGGGGGAAGGGGAAGCTGGGATGAAGTGAGAGAGTAGCACTGACATAAACGCTACCAAATGTAGATACTGCAAAGCTGTGCAGCATGGCCAAAAAAAAGAAAAAAGGACTCAAACACAGAATATGTAAAGAACATCTACAAATCATTAGGAAAAAAATAATCCAGGAGAAAAATTAGCCAAAAAAACTTGAACAGGCATCTCAAAATAGAAGACATTCAAATATCCGACCCACAGAAAAAAGATGCACTAGTTATTAAGAGAATGCAAATCAAACCCATAACAAGATACCCTTAATGCCTACCCGAATTATAAAAATGAAGACAGATAATAACAATTGTTGGTAAAGATGCAGCACCCCTGAAACTCTCATACAGTACTGCCATTAGGAGTGTAAATTGACACAACCACTTTGGAAAACTTAAAAGTATCTAGTAAAGCTAAAAATACATACCAGATGACCCAGCAAGTCTACTTCTAAGTATCCGCCTAACAGAAACAGATATTCACACTCATCAAAAGACTTATACAGCTATGTTCACAGCAGCATAATTTGTAATAGCCAAAAACCGAAAACAACCCAAGTGTCCACCAACAGAAGATAAATAAACTGAGGTATATTCTTACAATGAGAATAAGAAAGAACTAACTATATATACAGGAATAAATCTCTCATAACTTTAGCATATGCCAAACCCCCCAAAAAAGTATATACCATACGATTCCATTAAAAAAATTCATAGAGAGGGAAAACTACGATATAAAATCAGGATAGGAGTAACACTTGCTTGGGGAGAGTTGATGGATAGTGACTCCAAGAGAGTATAAGACAGGATTCTGGGGTACCATTTCCCAAATCTGTTTCCTGACCTGGATACTTATTACATGGGTGTGGTTGCTTTGTAGGAAAATTCATCAGGTTCTACACTTACGATTTGTGCACTTTTTATTATGTATATCACACATCAACAACAAATTTAACTAGAAAAGAGTTAATGTTAATATTCAGATCAGAAAAAATGTACTGCCAGTTAATCTTTTGATTACCTTCAACTCACAGTAACCCTAGAGAAAATTTCCTAAAGCGATAAGGTTTTTAAAACTGAAAATAAATGCATAGGTACTTTAGTACTTTGGTTTAAATTTAATTAATTTTAATTTACTATCTTAAAGAGGAGATACAGATATACATACAGATACATATCATCTCATATATATAAAATACAATAAAATTTCTTTCATGTATTACATTCTCAACAGAGATGATATCACCACCAAAGGAGCAAAAGTTGGTTACTGAGGGAAGAAAAAAATCTAGAGATATTGCAATGGTTTGTGGCTCTCTAAAGCTCGACCCTACCTGCAAAATCCTATTCTTTAGTATTTAATTTCTCCTGTTAGGTAAAAATTAACATAATTTAACCTTCTCTTTAGAGAGTAATTATTAAAACGTTGAGAAAGAGTGGAACATAGAGATATTCAATAAATGTTTGCCTTCATATAGACTGAATGATCGATTTGTAGAATGAAAAAACTATGACCTAGGTAAGTTCTCATATTTTTCCAAAGTCATACAATGGCAAAACAGGATAAAAACGTGATGTCATGACTCTTAATCTGTTTCAGGGATACACCCTCAAGTTTATGGGTTCACTAGCATGACCCTAGACTCACTGTAATATTGTTAAGTATTATCTGAAGAAAAGAATAAGGAAGGGGCAGAGGATGATCAATCCCTGATGCCTGGGTGTCTGCCAGATCACCCACAGTATGAAATGGCAGGCATGTTGTCATCTATTACATGAGGTAAAAGTAAGTGAAACCTAAAAATGATAGCTCCAACCCCAGAAGAGTTGTTCCTGAATCCACAATAAAGTGCAAAATAATGAGAAATTGGCTAAATGCGGGATTCCTTGGCTGCTGTTAGCCATACTACCTACGACAGAAAGATAAAGACTGTTTTAGGGTAGATCCTGATGTTGCACCAACCCAGGTTCCAGATGTTCCAATACATCAGGCTGCTAAGCACAGAACTGTCACAAAAGAGAATTTGTGCTCCACAGCAGATAACTCTTCTTTGACCTCTGTAACTCATCCTCTGTTTACCAAAATGATTCAGGTGGGAAAGGGACAAAATAAGGAAACTACTGAAACCAGAGGATATAGTGTAAAGTTGTCTCATCATCAGAATGGTTAAGTTAGGAGTAGTCTATGGTTTGAAGTCCATGGCATGTTTAGGCTACTGCAGGACCCACAGCTCACTACTGAACAGTCCTGAGTGGCTGCAACTAACCCAAACATACAGCAACCTAATCCCAACAAGACTGCTAGACTGGAAGAATGGATACAAGTGGCCACTAAGTTTGTTTCCTGAGAAGGGGAATTGTTCGGTCCCTCCTCTGCATGCAAAGTGGATCACTCCAGATGAAGTGGTTGATATACTGCATATGCAGGCCATACAAGACTGGCCTTACAGTGACCAGGATATTCAACCACTTAATATGCCCCACCCCCAGGTCATGGTGAATACCATGATAAAGGTTTCTCCTTCTACATGGTCCCCCATGTAACTCTCCTGTTACCAACATAAACTGTTCAGGATGCTGGATCCGATTTGCTGTCTCAAGCTTCCTTTATGGGTCTTAGGGATGATAGTAAGAAAACTAAATTAAAAGTAAGCGGAAGAGATAAGGGAGATGGCAAATGACTTGTCCCAATAGAGTGAAAGTTTTTCGTGGTTATCAAGAAACTGGATGAATAAAGCAGACACTGATGGGGTTGAAGCAAAACTTTTTAATGAAGCATTATCAGATTGGATGGACTGATGGGACCTGCTAGTGGTCTCCCAGCATTGAGTGCCCCGAACAAATCCACCATATTTACTCTAGCTTGGGAGACTTTAAAAAGCCAGGGTACAAAGATGATATTAAGAGTCTGTCACCAATTCGGAAATAAGCAAAATGACTGTGAGGCCAAGATCCTGGCCCAACCCTCAGCAGCTGGGAACCCAAGGCCAAATTCACATAAGTGGGTAAAATGGCCTAGAGGTAGAGAAGAAACATTTTGACAGGGAAGCCCAATGCACTGAATCCAAAACCTATATGAGAGACTTTTAAAGGAGCAACAGTTACCCTGCGAGGACATGAGGATGCCACTGTTGATGGTGAAAATTCTATGCAAAGTGGAGTGCTGGAACAGGTATTATGAGAGGTGGTTCTGTCTCCTTTGCCAGAATGTAATACTGAGATAAATATATTTTATAGTAACACTTTCCCTATTTTAGTACTGTAACATAAGACATAAATTCACCCTTCAGCCAGGACTAATTGACCGTATCAATTAGGAACTTAAAGAATTGCCCAAACCTGCACAGGCTGCTCTTTGAAGCAATACAGAATACCCAGTGGACGAAAAGAAATTACGGTTTTAATGACACCTTGGAAGTTAAAGTGATTATCAGTGAACTTGAAGGTCATCTTGAGACCCCCCAAAACATAATCCAATACCTTCTTTCAGTATGTGACACTGCCCTGCAACTACAAACCCTGAGATGATAAAAATATTAAACTCTACCTTAGCTACTATGAAATTTCTTTAGTCCTTAAAGATGATTAAGATACCAAGCAGAGTTGCGATATTTATTTATGGTCTAAAATGACCGATTAACTACTGAATTCAAGTGAATGAGCTTCCACAGGCCAATACAACGGGAAAGACAAGCTTCAATTATTCTTTAAGACAATGGCTACTGGACAAGCCCAGAAGCCTAGAAAGATGGAATTAATGCATGTCAGTTAACTGTTTTGTGGAAGTAACTATTGGATTCCACCATCTTCGAAAATAACAAAATTAAAAGTAATGTAAAAACAAAACAAAATACCATTTTCATGTATCTAACCGACAAAACATCTTTAAATTTAATATCAGAGGTTGGACAAGGTATAAAGAAAAGGTTACTTTCCAACACTGTTTTGAGGAGTATAAATTATATGAAAGTGAGAAATAGCATAACAGTTTTGTGTCGACTTGGATTAGCTATAATACCCAGTTATTCAATCAAACACTAATTTAGATGCAGCTCTGAAGGTATTTTGCAGACATATTAACCAGATAACTTCAAGTAAAAGAGATTATTCCCCATGAATGAGCCTCATTCAATCAGGTGAGGAGCTGTAAAAGCAAAACTTCGGTTTTCCTGAACATATGCTGCCTTAAGACTACAATATCAACTCCTGCCTGAGAGCTTCCAGCTTACCAGAGAATGCCCTACAAATTTCAGATTTACCAGCCTCCACACCTGTGTGAGCCAATTCCTTGAAGATCATAATTTTTTTTTTTTTTTTACTTTTAACCTTTTAATTCCACTAATAAGAATTTACTCTATGGATATACTTAGAAAAGTTATCCAAAATATATGTATAAAAGCAGATCACTGCAATACTTTTTTTAATACCTAAAAAATAAAAACGACTCAATGTTTTTTTAAAAACATGGGGCAGGTTATATATACTGACATGGAGATGTCTAAGATATATTATTTTTAAAAGCAAGATACAGAATAACTTAATTAGGTACACAAAAAAGAATATAGTTAAATTTACTATATTTATAAACATAGATAATGTACACTGGTAAATCTATAATTTGATAATTTTTTATAAGTTCAAAAGAAATTGTTCACAAAATTACCTTTGGGGAGAATAACTTGGTGTTGCGGGGGGCTAGATTTTTTACTTTTCATTTTATAGCCTTGTTTTTTAAGGGCATGTATCATTTGTATTTTTTAAACAAAATCAACAGGGTTAGACAGAATATGAGCCTTTCTAATTTTCCTCTTTATACTCTTTACAATATTTTTTAAAACCTCACTTTAAAAGTAATTAAGTCACATGATGTTTAACATGACCAAATATTATGTCTGTAGCTATCAAAAATTGTGGTCAATACCATACCAACATGGGAAAATATTTATGAAAGGCTACATGAAAAAACGGAATACAAATTGTACATACAGATGGCAAAACACATGAAAAGAAGCTCAACATCACTAATTATTGGAGAAATGCAAATCAAAACTACAATGAGGTATCACCTCACACCCGTCAGAATGGCCATCATCAAAAAATCTACAAACAATAAATGCTGGAGAGGGTGTGGAGAAAAGGGAACAATCTTGCACTGTTGGTGGGAATGTAAATTGATACAGCCACTATGGAAAACAATACGGAAGTTCCTTAAAAAACTAAAAATAGAACTACCATATGACCCAGAATATTAGGCATATACCCAGAGAAACCCATAATTCAAAAAGACACATGGGGCTTCCCTGGTGGTGCAGCTGTTAAGAATCCGCCTGCCGATGCAGGGGACATGGGTTTGATCCCTGGTCCGGGAAGATCCCACATGCAGCAGAGCAACTAAGCCTGTGCATCACAACTACTGAGCCTGTGCTCTATAGTCCGTGAGCCACAACTACTGAGCCTGTGTTCCACACTACTGAAGCCCCACGCGCCTAGAGCCCGTGCTCCGAAACAAGAGAAGCCACCACAATGAGAAGCCTGTGCACCGCAAGGAAGAGTAGCCCCGCTCACCGCAAGTATAGAAAGCTCGCATGCAGCAACGAAGACCCAACGCAGCCAAAAATAAATAAATAAATTTATTTTTAAAAAGACACGCACTCCAATGTTCATAGCAGTACTATTTACAATAGCCAGGGCATGGAAACAACCTAAATGTCCATCAACAGAGGAATGGATAATGAAAATGTGGTACATATATACAATGGAATATTATTCAGCCATAAAAAGGAACGAAATTGGGTCATTTGTAGAGATGTGGATGGACCTAGAGAGTGTTATACAGTGAAGTAAGTCCAGAAAGAGAAAAACAAATATCGTATATTAACGCATATATGTGGAATCTAGAAAAATGGTATAGATGACCCTATTTGCCAAGCAGAAATAGAAACACAGATGTAGAGAACAAATGTACGGATACCAAGCGGGAAAGGGGTGGGGTGGAAGGAATTGGGAGATTGGGATTGACACATATACACTATTGATACTATGTATAAAGTAGACAACTGATGGGAACATACTGTATAGCACAGGGAACTCTACTTAATGCACTGTGGTGTCCTAAATGGGAGGGAAATCCAAAAGGGAGGGAATATATGTATATGTATATGTATGGCTGATTCACTTTGCTGTGCAGAAGAAGCTAACACAACATTGGAAAGCAACTATACTCCAATAAAAATTAATTTTAAAAAATTGTACATAAGGTTCAATAACAACTATGAAAATATTTAAGGGAGAAGTAGAAGGTAATAAACAAAATGAAACAGTTGATTTTTTTAATAAACTGAATAGGAAGTGGGTATTTTTCTACTCAAAGTTTTAATATTGTGATACCTCTTTTCAGTAAAACTAAATTACTTCATGATCATATAGTCTCTTATTTAAAAAATTCATACACAGTGTATTTTCTCAGAGTACTGGAAAAAATGACTAATTCAAAATATTCTGTTTGTTAACAATTTTTTTTTAAACTGCTATTGTGATTACCACTAGAGGGAGGGAAAAGTTAGGAGCAGGAAGAGAAATGGGAGATATTCTGGGTTGCTGGTAATATTTTCTCTTTTCCTGGGCTGGGGCTACGAAGGTATTTATTCTACAACAATTTATGTTTCATTCATTTTTCTGTTTGTTTGTTGTATCTCACAGTTTTTAAAAGGGTGATAAAAATTTACCTATTTATAGCCCATCAGATATATCAGAGCAAAATAACTCCTTATAAGACAAAATCCTGGGGACTTTCCTGGCAGTCCAGTGATTAAGACTCTATGTTTCCACTGCAGGGGGTGCGAGTTCAACCCCTGATCAGGGAACTAAGATCCCACATGCCACGCAGCGTGGCCAAAAGATTAAAAAAAAATAAAAAAGATAAAATCCTGAAAAATACAACCTGATTCCTTAAATATACACTTTTCATTACTTCCCTTATTTTTGTCACCCACAAAAAAAAAAAAACCTTAAGCTTCCCACTTCCTCCCTCACCTGCAAGCAATTAACAAGTCCTGCACATTTATTTCCTGAAATGTCAAATCTGTCCCTTATTTCCATCTTCAAGGCCACTGTCTTAATTTGGATCCCAGCACCGCTTGTCTGTACTAACATAACAGTCTCTCCTAGGTTGTCTTCCACAAACATTTTTTAATGCAGTACACAGAAAGAAATATATTTATCCTCTAATTCAGTACATATTTACTTTTATATAAAACTAAAAGCTTCACAATACTTACCTTATTACTTGCAATGCTCTCTGATCTATCCTATCACATCTTATTTTAACTCATCTTTTTAAACTGTAGTGGTTTCAACCCACTATACTGATCTAGCAACCTCTCAGTGTGCAATAACCACCAGTTTCAAAACCAATGTCCTTTGTAAGTGATCACTTAATCCCCAATTCAAAACATTTCCTTCAATGAATGCTGCCTAAATTGTAATCTGCCACTTCTCTTAAATATATATGATATAACTTACCTGCTTAAAAACATTCACCAGCTTCCCATCATGTCCTAGACAATAAAATACCACCTCCTTAAAGAGGCATAAAACCTTCGTATCTAAGCACTCCCTTATTTGAAAATCACTCCCACTTCTTTTCTTGCTCATACACCATTCCGTCCAAGATATTCATAGTCTAGCTTTTGTGAAAGCAGTTTTTCTTTGCCCAGAAATACTTCCCCATTCCATCTCCTATCTGTCCTTCCAAGCTCAGTTCAGGTACCCCGTCTTCTATGAAGCCTTCCCTCCTCCATTCTCCCATGCCTACCTTCTGCTACAAGGAATGCTGCTGAAAAGTAGCATTATGCCAGTACAAAAAAATACATGTCAAAATTACTGAATTTTAGGAGCTTACAATTCTTTCATAACAACTTTCCACTTACAAATGGTGGGGGGAGAGCCTGGGGGAAGGTGGAGTACTAAAACACACTATGTATAATTTTATGTATTTCATTTAATTCTCCTGATACTCTACCCTTAGTAGTAAAGTAGTAAAATTAGTACTAGTAGTAAAATGACCATGAGTACTATAGTAGTTAAATTCTACTATTTTCTACTATGCTACTATTTTCCAAGGTAGAGAGTAAGTCCTTTTTATAGAGATTTTTAAATTTGCCAAAGGTGACAAAGGGCTGGAATCAGGATCCAAAAACCATCTTCTTTCCACTACACTATGCTGAGGCCCCAAAGAGAGGTGAAGTGGTTTGCTCAGTCCGAGTCACACAGCTATTAATACCTGAAAATAAACTAGTACAGTAGGCTCCTGACTTTTTGGTCACATGTTATCAACATATATGGGAACCTATCAAACAACACATCTCTCTTAGCCATAGTCAAATAGTCTTAGGTCCTACCACCCACTCAAATACTTTACTATTAGATAGTAACTATCTTAAAAGAAAGCTGAAGTGAATCCTGTTTCCAAAATAATGTCACATGTGGAAAAGTAATACAAATTTATGTTTAAGGAACTTAAAGCAAAATCTTTCTATGAGCCAAAGATTTAATTTTTAAGAAATTACTAATTTCACACAGAAATGGCTTCCCTGTCTTAATCATAATATACAAACATAAACTTTTCTCTAAGAGCAATAATTCATAAGATGAGTTCTCATCTCAGATCTGCCATTACAAACGCCAAGTTCACTTTCATTTAACTATAAAATACATATTAACAGTCTACATCTATCTCACAGGATCGTTGGGAGAATGTACGTGAAAGTGCTTTCTTTATAAATAGTAAAATATTATTAAATAAAAAACATTGTGACTGGTATTGTTTTAGAACTACTCTGCCTATTCTAAGATACTACACGCCACAAAGCTCACCACTCCTTTTATATTGTATTCTTTTAATTTTGCACAGATAGGGAAAAAGTAATTAAACTTTTTAAGACTCTATCTAAAATGAGATATGTAATCCCCTGCGTCCATAAGTTGTGAGCAAAGACTGGGCCCTCTATTATTCTGAATGCACTGAAGTCTTTTTTTGTTTGCTTCTGGATTTTCCAATATGCTCTCAATAGTTCAGCTGTCAAGAGTAAGTGCCAGATAAAATAAGTATTATTAGAGTAAGCTTCTAAGGTATGTTTAAAGCATTTTATATCACATAAGAATTTTAGAAAAAATCTTTTTAAAATATGGGCTGTATTACTGATACCTGTTTTAATCTGTTGACCATTATGTTAGGTATGATTTTTATCTTTATACCTCAAAGGAAATAAAAGAAAATATTCCCATTGATATTTACTAAAGAAATCCTGAAGCATCATAAAAGCAGAGTTTATAATGACCTAGAATGTGAGAGTCAGATCTACCATATTGAGAGATGAATAACCACCAACTCTGCTTAGCAGTTGTTCCAGCTTCTGGATCAATAGCTTTGTTTGCAAATGGAGGGATTACATTTCTAAATAACAATCATCCTAAGGGCAAAAAAAAAAATGGTAGTATTTACCTTCACTTACAAATAAGTATATTAGAAGTTTGGATAATGAGTCCAAAGGTCTTACAGTCAAAAGCTGCTACATGGGTATCAGATTAAGATTCAATCCCAAGTACAACAATCAAAAAACAGTTTGATGTTAGCATATTTTATCCTTTTTTTTTTTTTAAAACCAATATCCTGGCTTTACTTCACTGAGTTTCACCTAAAAAGAAAGATAGTACCTATCTAGAATGGTTGTTCGGGGATTAAATGATTAAAAAAACACCTAATGTACCTCTGGGTAGCTATTCCTGCTGTTCTACAGACAAACACATCAACTGAAATTCCAGTCTTCACAGCTTCAAACTCTTAAGTCTCTGCTTAAAAAGTAATATGGTTTGTCAGTACCAGAGTTTACCACGAAGTAGCAATGTTTTTAATTAATATCTGTTTAATTTATACTTGACTGCCAGAATATAACTCATTTTAATAAATATAAATATCTTCTATAATAAACTACAAATAAGTTAATGAATAATAAACTAAAGAAGTCTACAGTTTCAAATTGGAAGTTTCAATTAAATTAATTTTCCTTAAAGAAAGTATACTATTTTTTTTTAATTACACATGAAAATCATTTTGGATTCACTATGTCCTACATACTTGGCTAACAAACATTCCCTTAAATTTTCAAAATTTTTGTCTTAACTTTTTTCCAAAACATATGGGTCCTTTTAATCTGCTCCAAACTCTTCTAGGCAGTAAGAACAGAAGCCAACATTCATGAAAGCTGAAGTGTCAAGAACTGTTCTGGGCCCTAGGGCACTGTTCATGTTTTATTCATTTTTGTATAGGTGACTACTTTACCAAAGAATCTGAGATACTGTTAAGTCAATTAACATTGCTGAAACAAATCAGTCAACAAAATAAGGCAGATGATGTGGCTACTTCAAATGAATACTCTTACATTATTGCTCAGATTTGAAACAAACCTAAAATATGCCAGCCTTTAAAATTACTTTGTGTTTGCAACGGAAAAGGAGGTTCATTTTCGTATATAGTACCTGAAACTCCAAAAGTTAAATACAAATTAGTATTCAAAATAAATTTCATGTATGCTTAACCGTAACTTATTAGAAATAAGCTATTAAAAAATGCATAGGTTCTTAAGGACTTTTTCCTCCTAATTTTTGTCTATCTATGAATACAGTGGCTCAGGAAAAATAAATATTCACAAGCCACTGATCCTTCTAACATCAGATATTGTTAGTTTCACTAACATGACTAAAACATTTTCAGAAGTTCCGATACAAATAAAAAAACGAGTGCAGGGCTACCGAAGAACCCATGAGGACCACGGTCATTACTTTGGAATCGAGTACTGTCGCCAATCCCAGGACTTGAGAAGGTAAGACGCAGGGTGAGCATCAATGGGAGTACACCGACGGGGGAGGGGAGGGAAGGGAAATGAAAAGATCAGAGAAGATTAATTACCACATTATTTGTGAAAGGGGAGGAGATGGTGGCTTGGGCCGATGGGCGAGGACCCCTCGCAAGGGAGTGGAAAAGGTTCTTTTCGCAGTTAGAAGGGACAGGGGAGTGGGAGGAGGGGCAACGATCAACAGGAACCTTCCCGAGGTGGAAGGGGTGCGTCACGAACGTAGCCGCCTCTGGAAAGAGAAAATCTGCCCTCAGGACGACCTCAGTAAGCAATGGTGAAGGAAGGGGGAGTGACCTTCCTAGGTGTGACGGAGGAAATACAGGATCACTTCCCAAAGAACGGAGAGAGACGACGTTCCCGTAGGTCCTCCCGGGTCACCGGGGACTAGAAGGGATGGTGAGACCGCCCCCGCCCCCCGGCCCCCCGGGGCCGCGTCAAGGTCGGGTGAGACCCGGGGCTGAGGTGTGGGCGTTACCTGCAGGGTCACCTCCTGAGGGTCCCAGTGCGGCCGCAGGTGTTGCAGGAGACTCAGGGCCCCCTCCCGGCAGCGCTGCTCCTCCTGATCCTGCACCGTGACGTCCAGCTTGGGGACCTCCGGGGAGCCGGGCGGGACGTGGATGTAATTGGCCATGGCCCAGGCTACCGCAGAGACTACCACAACGACGACGGCGACGGCGACCACGAGAACGGCGGGCGCCGACAGGCTGCTGGATCCTTCCGTCCCGGGGCGCCCTCGCGGGAGGGCTGGGGGCGTTCAGACTGACGGCAGAGCGGTAGGAGAACAGCTGGTGGCGGCACTCTCGCCGACCCAGGTCTGGATAGCGGCTGAACTGACCAGGGACTGCTCACGGGGAATATCCTTCTCCTCTGCGCTCGGCCGCCGGCGGGCGCGGAGCATGCCGGGACTGGCCTGACGCTGGCGTCACGCGCGGGGCGGGGCCTCGGCTGCGTTAGGATCAAGGCGGAGTTTCTCACCGCGGGCACAATGGGCCTAGTGCCTGGAGCTAGGTTACTCGGCCGTTATCGGACAGTGCGGCGCGTGCCGCTAGTCTTTAAAAGGTGGGGCTCCCGCTTGGAATGAGCCTGAGCCCTGCCAAGCCCCGAACGAAAGGCACTGAAGCTTTAGCTCACCTGATCGGGATGGTCTTGGGGTCTGGGTTTGAGGTAGGGCTGAGTTTTTCTGGGAAGCGAGGGAAGTGTCCTGAAATAACTCCAGGATCAGCCTCTGAATTTGGCCTGAGTCCGGGCAAGCTGTGTTAACTGGGTCGCCTTGATCTCGGAGCCGCTGTGTACTGAGGACTAACCACATAGTTGGGTTGGCAACTAAATTCCCATCAGCAGTATACGGAGATCATGGTATTTGGGACAGTTAAGATATTGGGGCAAGAAAGCGACTGCACTTCAAGATTTGTTTTTAAGGTCAGATGTTTGATCATACCGAGAGTTATTCAGAGTCGGCAAAAACAGGTTATAATGTAGGATGAAGATGGAAGGAAAGGAGTTTTGGGGCTCAGCCGCTAGATGCCTGTTTCAGGGTATTCCTGAGTGGGCCTTGAAAGGGCTACCTTCAAACTTTTAGTCTCATTGTCTTATAGCAGCTAATTACCCTGCTAGGGGAATACTGGAAACTGGGTAATCCACAAGTAATTTATTGGGACCTCCTAATTTTCCCTATGATTTGAGGAAAATGGGTTGAGATTTGACCTCTTAATATGTCTTGCCTGCAGCATTTGGTAAATGGTGAATACGTTTGTTAGTGGTAAATTAAATCGCTAACTGGACTCAGCTTAATTAACAATCAAAATGTTTAACTATCTCATTAGCATCAGTTTACATTCTGATTGTTCAGAAAGAACCTACTTACCTTTGTAAATCACAAAATAAATAGCTCACTATCAATAAAGGTAAACTTCATAAATTAAAAAGGAGAAGAGAGTTTTATAGACAGCAAGACAGTTGATTCAACATTTTCCAGACTTAGTCCTTTCTTTTTTAAATCGTATACTAGGAGAAACTCTAAATTATGCATTCCTTTCAATTTGGGGAGAAATAATATACTAATTTCACATTTCAAGTAGTATCTGTTGTTGTTGGGTTTTTTTGGGTTTTTTTTTTTTGGGCGGCGCCACCCAGGGTGCTGGATCCTAGCTCTCCATCCAACCAGGCCCTCGGCAGTGAAAGCGTGAAGTCCTAACCACTGGATCGCCAGGGAATTCCCTCTATTGTATCTTTGTATAATTTGTATTTTTTATTATTAAACAGTTGGCATTTTAAGAATTTTGAAGCTATGGTTTGAATTGTGAAATGATTTAATAGCAAATTACTAAAATTATTTGGGGGATTATACAAGTTTGTAATTTTAATGAAGCATCCATTAATAACTAGAAAGACCTAAAAAAAAAACAAAAACAAACCTATTAGGTACCTAAGAATAAAACTAACAAAAGATGTGTAAGACCCTTATGGATGAAATTATATTAATGGAGAAATGAACCATATCCATGAATAAGAAAAGATACTTATTAAAAAGATCTGTTTTCACTGAACAAATCAATAAGTATAGTGCAGTTACAATTAAATCTCAACTGCATATTTCGTAGAACTTGTTAAAGTGGCATTAAAATTTGCACCAAAACTTAAGGTCGAAGAGAAGCTGCTATAATTCTTTGTGGGGGAGGGAGGGTTAGAGAATAAGTTGGGAGAACACATCCTACCAGGATTTATGATATAACGGTTTAAGAATGGGCAAATAGACAAGTGGAATGTGATAAAGATGCCAGAAAAAGACCTACACACGTGTGAGATCTTTGAATATGATAAAAGTGGCATTGAAAATTAGGAAAGGATGGAGAAACAGTACTGGAATAACTGCAATTTGTATGGGAAAATTTTTTTGATCCCATTGTTACCCGAAAACTGGGTTTGCCTCTTCGTGGGTGTCAAGCCAAAAGACACAACCAAGGCAAAGAGCTGGAGAAGGTAGTATTTATTACTTGCAGCAAGTGAGAACACCAGGGATCTTTCCCAAAGCAAGTTCTCCTCGAACAGCAAAATTGGAGAAGTTTTAAACTAAGGGAACATGCATATTCATGAATATGCTTGAGTTAAGAGAATTCAGCATATTATTGGGGCAAAGGTCAACAGAGTCCAAGCTTTAGTCTTGGACTAAAGGAGGGGGGAGCTTAGTTCCTGTAGAACAACTCAAAGATATGCATCAGATTATGTATATCCATTGAGGAGGAACTAGGACTGTTTTATAGCTGAACTGCTGCTGCTTGACTGCTTTTCCACTGTTGCTACATTCCTTTGTTCCCTTAAGATCATTAATTACTGAGAGCTGTTCAAGGGCAAGCATTGCAGCCAAGCTTAGATCACAAAATGGCTTAGGCCAAAAATGGCTTCTCTTATGTCAAGAAAGCCATGCCTGGTTTTCTTTCTCTGGGGACCCCCTAGCCTATCTGCTTACAGACTTAATTAAAATTTAAAACTTCTGCTCTGTGAAAAGCTTCTCTGTGTTAAGAGAATGCAAATCCAAGACACAGACTGGGAGAAAATATTTGCAACAACAGATATCTGATGAAAGATTTGTATCTGAAATATGCAAATAACTCTGAAAACGTAACAATTGGAAAACAACCCAGTTTAAAAATGGGCAAAGGATCAGAACAGCCACCTCACCCCAAGATGAAATACAGACAGCAAACAAGCATATGAAAACATGTTCAACATCACGTCATTAGGCAATTGCAACTTAAAACTACAAGATAACACTACATACCTATTAGAATGGCTGAAGTCCAAAATACAACAAATGCTGGTGAAGATGTACAGAAACAGGACCTCTCATTCATCACTGGTGGGATGCAAAATGGTACAG
This sequence comes from Physeter macrocephalus, assembly GCF_002837175.3. Lineage (NCBI taxonomy): Eukaryota > Metazoa > Chordata > Mammalia > Artiodactyla > Physeteridae > Physeter > Physeter macrocephalus. The sequence goes on along the minus strand of NC_041219.1, from coordinate 70,063,183 downwards.
CCACTTTGGAAGAGTCTGGAAGATTCTTACAAAGCTAAACATAGTCTTACCATGTGATCCATAATCATTCTCCTTGATATTTACCCAAATGAGTTGAAAACGTACATCCACACAAAAAACCTGCACATGAATATTTATAGAATCTTCATTCATAATTGCCAAAACTTGGAAACAACCAAGATATTTGTGAATAGGTGAGTAGAATAAAAAAAAACAAAAACAACAACAAAAAAAACTGGGGGCTTCCCTGGAGGCGCAGCGGTTGAGAATCTGCCTGCTAATGCAGGGGACACGGGTTCGAGCCCTGGTCTGGGAAGATCCCACATGCCGCGGAGCAACTAGGCCCGTGAGCCACAACTACTGAGCCTGAGCGTCTGGAGCCTGTGCTCCGCAACAAGAGAGGCTGCGATAGTGAGAGGCCCGCGCACCACGATGAAGAATGGCCCCCGCTTGCCACAACTAGGGAAAGCCCTTGCACAGAAACGAAGAGCCAACACAGCAAAAATAAATGAATAAATTGATAAACTCCTACCCCCAACATTTAAAAAAAAAAACAAAACTACTGGTACATCTATTCAATGGAATATTATTCAGCAATAATAAGGAATGAGGGATCAATCCACCAAAAAAAAAAAAAAAAAAAAAGGAGCCTTAAATGCATATTGTTAAGTCAAGGCAGCCAATCTGAAAAGGCTATAAAATGATTCCAACTGTATTACATTCTGGAAAAAGCAAAACAATATTAGACACAATAAAAACATCAGTGGTTGCCAAGTGTCCAGCCAGAGGGAAGGAAGGATGAATCGATGGGGCACGAGGAACTTTAGAGCTGTGAAACTACTCTGTATGATACTGTAATGGTGGATAGATGACATGAACTTTACAAAACCCATAGAACTGTACAACACAAAGAGTGAACCCTAATGTAAACTAGAGGCTTTAGTTCATACTCATGTCTTTGACAATGCAGTAGTTATTTTAAAAATGTGAATGAATGAATGAAAAAAAGTGTATAAGAAAATATAGGATCGGTTGGCCTTGTTCTCCGCTTTTCTGTTTTTCTTTTTGCAGATGCCGCCCTGCTCTCATCAGCCGCTGGCCTGCCATCTCCTTGAGTCCTAACACCATGCCTTCAATTAAGTTGCAGAGTTCTGATGGAGAGATATTTGAAGTTGATGTTGAAATTGCAAAACAATCTGTGACTATTAAGACCATGTTGGAAGGTTTGGGAATGGATGATGAAGAAGATGTTGATCCACTCCCCTTGCCAAAAGTTCATGCAGCAGTATTAAAAAAGGTCATTCAGTGGTGCACCCACCACAAGGATGATCCTCCTTCTCCTGAGGATGATGAGAACAAAGAAGAGTGAACAGAGGATATCCCTGTTTGGGATCAAGAATTCCTGAAAGTTGACCAAGGAACACTTTTTGAGCTTATATTGGCAGCAAACTACTTAGACATCAAAAGTTTGCTTGATGTTACCTGCAAGACTGTTGCCAATATGATCAAGGGGAAAACTCCTGAGGAGATTCGAAAGACATTCAATATCAAAAATGATTTTACTGAAGAAGAGGAAGCCCAGGTACACAAAGAGAACGAGTGGTGTGCGAAGTGAAATTTTGTGTCTGATGCTGTAACACTGTAAGGATTGTTTCAAATACTAGTTGCACTGCTTTGTTTATAATTGTTAATATTAGAAAAACGGTCCACAAATGCAGCAGCAAATCAGTTGTATTAGCAGAATGTTGTCCTCATTGCATGTGTAGTTTCAGTACAGATTCCAAACTTATGGCTCAGTTTCTTCTAGTATGATCAAAAGTTCTTTTTTCTTTGCTCTGAATAAAATTGAACTGTGGATTCTCTATAGAAAGTAGCATTTTGGGCTCTCCCTCTTTTTGTAAAGCAATTTCTGCCTAGTTTATTGTCCGGTTAACTTTAGTTTAGTGACTTTTAAAAGTTGGCATTGTAAGTAAAACAACTTGCAAAAAATTTTCTGAAATAGAATTAACAACGTATTATCTTTATTCATGAGTTGGAAACTGGAAAAAGGCTACTTGAGGTAAATGTTATCAGAGTGGGGTTATCAGAATGTCTTCCAGCTTCCTGGAGTCAGAGTACCACTGGTATTGATTAGCCTGTATGTAGCAGGGCTCCCTTAATTGGATCTGAGGACTTGTTTTTGCATTTTTAATCCTCTCAGCTTTGAATATGTTGGCTAGAGGCTCAGTTACTACTCAGTTTGTGTTTTGGGAGGAAACAGAATTAGACAGTTTGCTGGCTTTTCGATTAAAAAAGACAGTTAACCCATGTGGTGTGTCATCTTTTTACAATCAGTAATCCTATGTGGGGAAAACCATAAACACTACTTGCATGTAAAAAATAATTTAACCTTTAATGTTAAAATGTATGGCATAACCCAGAAAGCATCAGTCACAAATGCAAGATACTTTCAATAAAAAGTAAGTTACATAAAAAAAAAAAAAAAAGAAAAAGAAAATATAGGATCAAGTCTCCATGACTGCAAGTTAAGGAAAGATTTTCTAAAGAAGTCTCATAAAGCAAACACCCTGAAGGAAAAGGACTGACAAATTTGAAAACATTAAAATTTAAAACTTCATGAAATTAATTAAGTCATAAAAAAGAGAAAAGATAATTGTGACATATATGATGCAAAAAGGATTAGTATTCAGAATACCACTAATCAGTAAGAAAGCCAAACCACCCAAGAGAAAAATGGGAAAAGAATATTAATTTTCAGAAGAAATCCAAACAGCAAATAAGCTTACAAAAATAATACTTGTATAACTAATAATCAAGGCAATGCAAATTAAAACAACAACAAGGGCTTCCCTGGTGGCGCAGTGGTTGAGAGTCCGCCTGCCGATGCAGGGGACACAG
>NC_041219.1:70041974-70060189 GCF_002837175.3 Physeter macrocephalus | reverse complement strand
CCACATGCCGCGGAGCGGCTGGGCCCATGAGCCATGGCCGCCGAGCCTGCGCGTCCGGAGCCTGTGCTCCGCAACGGGAGAGGCCACAGCAGTGGGAGACCCGCGTACGGCAAAAAAAAAAAAAAAAAAAAAAAAAAAAAAAAAAAACCAACAAGACACCATTTTATATCCATCCATTAGATTGGAAAACTTTTTGAATTCTGACAGTGCCAAGTGTACATTACTGGTGGGAAGATACATATATTTAAAAAAATAATAAAACTATGGAGAGCAATTTTGCAGTATTTAATCAAGTTGAAGATAGGCATTCTTTACCATCCACCAATTTCAATTCCAGGTATATACAAATATCCCACATATGTACACTAGGAAGTGTGTACAAGAATGTACACTGCAGTATTAGTCATAATGGCTTATAACTGGCAACAACCCAGCTGTCCCTCAGTAAGCAAATAATTAGATTGATGATTGATAGATGGATAAATAGATAAGAAATATCCTACAACAGGCTAATGATGGCAGGTGGAATACATCTATCTACTTATACATACATTCAGGAGACAACAGGGGCCCTAGAAGTCAGAAATCAAACAGTAGCTTTGAGGACCCAACAGCAACCATACCTCTGGTTAGTTTGCAAATAGCTGACTTCTCTGTCTCTTCTCTCTCCACCTGTTTTTGTTTCATTCTCTGCTTCTTGAAATCGCACTCACTCTTCAGAGCTTAACCTCCAGCAATCATCTTCATGGAGCTTATGTGGATTTTCCTAATCTAAATTTACTTCTTTTCTGCATCTGTTAGAACACCTAAAAAATTCTGCCTTGTGCCACCCACACTGTAGATTTAAATCATAAAGATTGGGCCACATATAAAAGACTAGTAAAATGTTTATAACTTGCTACATAATAAGCATTTTGTATGAGGGAATAAAAGGATCACTGAATATACATCCAAAGGCTCTAGTCATAAATATTTTAATGACAATGGAGTTAACTTTAGTTAGCAGAGTAATAACATAAAGAATTTGCAGAAGAAAATATTATGTGAAACGAGATTATATGGACGTGTCTAATAGCTAGATCATCCCCCAAACTGAACACATGTTTAAAATGAAATCACTCTTGTACGCCTAACAGAGAATCAGGGTTAGTTAATGTCATTGTAGACTGAACTGAAGATTCAGAAATCCAAAACACCTGTGATCCCTGCTGTTCAGGGATGTGCATGCTCTGCTCCACCGCTCCCCCTCTAAAAAAAAGAAAAAGAAAAAGAAAGAGCCTCTAGGTGTTTGGATTCTCAGATGTTACATAAAAATGAAGTTACACGTGTTCTGCTCTTCACAACTTTAAGAGAGCCTAAGGGAGCTGGCCATCTATAAAGCTACTATCACGAACACATGTATGCTCAGCTATATTAATAAGAGCTAATAAATATTTAACTCTATAAAACATGTCTATCAGTGCTTGTTCTAGCTTGCCTCTTTTTCATGTTCCTAGAATCAGATTATAACCATTTCATACAATAGACTAATTCCTTAATAGCAAGATTCTATTATTTTTCTCTTAATAGCCTCCATGGTCTCAAGACAGTATCTTGCATATTGTAAATTACAATTGTGGATTTAGTAGAACAGAGAAATATTTCAAATGATTCCTAATTATAAGAATCTAAACTATGTAAAGGGAAAAAATGTTTTTAAAGATATACGGGTAATGAGAGGGAATACACCTTACCAAATATTGAATCATATTATAAAGGCATAAGTTGAGAGGCTGGCACAGAAATAAACAGATCCCAAAAAAGAAAAATCCATGTATAAATGGGTATTTTATACATAATAAAGATTAATAGTTTAAATCAGTGAGGAAAAGCAGATTAATTAAAAAATAATGTTGAAATCATATTTTTTCACAGTATTTGTTAAAATTGATTTAGCAGTTTTTAATTATTGTTATTTATTTTTTTCCTATCTGTTTTGGTGTTTTTTTTTTTTTTTTTTTTTTTTGGCCGTGCAGTGCAGCGGCTTGCAGGATTTTAGTTCCCTGACCAGGGATTGAACCAGGCCCTCAGCAGCGAAAGCATGGAGTCCTAACCACTGGACAGCCAGGGAATTCCTTATTATTGTTATTTAAGTGGTATTAATTAAAAGTTCACAAGTGCTGATCAATATTTCATCTTAATTCTATATAAATCAGTGGCAAAAAACATCATTTTAAAAATGAAGAAACAGGGAATTCCCTGGTGGTCCAGTGTTTCACTGCTATGAGTCCAGGTTCAATCCCTGGTCAGGGAACTAAGATCTCACAAGCCATGTAGCATGGCCAAAAAAAAAAAAAAAAAAAATCCTGTGGTTTTTTAAATCCATTTTTCCAGCTGGTGATTGTCATTTCATAGGCACTTAATAATTATTTGTTGAATAATAAAATGGGTGACAGGCGAAATATGTTCTGCATTATACTTTAAAGCATTTTTTTCAGACTCCTAATGTATACTGAATCACTCTATATTGTTTTACTACCATTCCAACTTTCTCCCAAATGTACCCAATAGCTTAAACACCAATTCCCAAGTTAAACATTTAATATCTCTATTCTCATTACTATTCGGTCCTCTATAAGAAGTGTTTGAAACTGTATTTTGATAATTGGAAGTAAGGATTTCAGAGCAATTGTGTATGCACACAAACTACAAAGGGCTAATGCCTACTACTTGTGTGCCTACAGCGCATGAAAAATACACAACAAGTAAGGGCCACTTTCTCCAACTTCAGGCTCTACCTTGTTCCAAAGGATGAAACTTTACTTTCTAGCTCATTAAAGCATATTATACAGAGACTGGAGAGATAATGAAGGAGATGAAAAGAATTTGAGCTTTGTAAGTAGACAATCCTGCTGTAGAATTTGAGCAATTTATTTAATCTCCTTTAACCTCAGTTTCCCCATCTGCAAAATAGCGTTAATAACAGGTCTGCGGAGAAGATTTAAATAGATGATTATCAAATCTTCAGGATAATGCCTGGTCCTAGTAAAGCCTCAGATAGTATTATTAAGTTTTCATCTGGATTAAATGAAATGGTACATAATAATTAGCTATTATTAAATGAGATGGTGCTATTATTATTAGATAATAAAAGGTAGAAGTCTTTCTTAACTTCATCCAGGGGTATTGTTCCAATGCTTAAACCTTAGTTCAGCAAAGGGATTTCAAAATCTAGAACTAAGTTATGGTTTGGGGGTCTGCGTAACGAAGGAAGCTTCTCTCTTCTTTCCTTGGGAGAGGTGTATCAGAGACTAGAGGAGAATATTCTGGAGGAAGAGTAAGGAGAATATCAAGGACCTACTTTTCTCTGGCCCTTTGTGATCCACTAGGTCAGCTCATGTTACTCTCCTTTTCTTCCCTTTGTATATTTTAAAGCTGCTCTGAGTAACACGACCCGGAAAGAGAGCACAATAGCAGGGAATGAGGAATGAGGCAGTAACTGGCAGCTCAGTGATAATGTCTGCAAGGTACCTAAAACCAGAGCAGATGCGAGGAGACAGGCCATTATTTTGGAGGATTGATGGATAATGAAAACTCTGAAGATTGCTAAAGAGAAGAAATACTAGTTTTTCAAGGAAGATGGGCAGAATGTCGCCCTATTAATCATAAACTGGTGAGATAAACCAGGATTGCCTAGGTAACTACTATATACTGTAACAGATTATTAAGCCATCCAATAGTAACCATCCAGAAGAGATTTAAGTACAGTAAGGCAAAATTCTGATGGTTTAAAGAGAACAAAGCCTACTATACTAATTAATTAACTTTTATGATGGTGTCAGGCCATTAGCGATAATGAGAAAACATCAGATTTCATGTGTTTGGACTTTGGTGAGATGTGATTCTTTCTTCTTGCCAACACATTAGGACCAACACATATGGCCTAGGATCCAGTATTATAAATTAGAAAGAAAACTGACTGAATATCTTATCCAAATGGTTAAAAGTACCATGGATGCCGAAATGTGCCAGATGGGGTTACTTAAGGATCAGTTCTAGGGTGGTTTTTTTTTTTTTTTTTTTTTGTGGTATGCGGGCCTCCCTCTGTTGTGGCCTCTCCCGTTGCGGAGCACAGGCTCCGGACGCGCAGGCTCAGCGGCCATAGCTCACGGGCCCAGCCGCTCCGCGGCATGTGGGATCTTCCCAGACCGGGGCGCGAACCCGGTTCCCCTGCATCGGCAGGCGGACGCGCAACCACTGCGCCACCAGGGAAGCCCAAGGGTTTTTTAATATACTTATATGTGACAAGTATGAGACACTGTAGAAAACCAGCAAGAGTTTCTACCCACTCCAACACCCCTGAGTCAGTGCTCAGCGATAATAATAGCCCAACCAAGGTACACATTCTTGACCCAAAACCATATGTCTGAAACAAATATGTAAGAGGTGGCTAATACACAGACCTTCATGTGGAAAAAATAAAAAGTTGGGTTGAGGAGAAAAGAGGAAGAGGCAGAGTGGTAAAAAAAAAAGTTCAAATAATGTAAAGTGTTCTAATTAGCCATAAAAAGAATATAAAACTTATGTATTTCTATAGATACAAATTATTCTTTTAATATTAATTGTATCTTGATCACAAAATAATAAATGTTAAAACAGGACACATGCCGGAATTCCCTGGCAGCGCAGTCAAAAAAAAAAAAAAGAAAGAAATTAAAGAAATAGAAAAAAATTAAAGCAGAACAAAACAACAGGACACATGACAAATCATACAAAAGCAAAATTATTAACCTGATGTTAAAAAGAAGGGCACAACATTAAGAGGCAAATGAATATTCCTTTTCTTTTAGAAACTTTCAGGGGTGATGGCAATGCTCTGTTTTTTTAATAAATTTACTTATTTATTTACTTATTTTTGGCTGCGTTGTGTCTTCGTTGCTGCGTGTGGGCTTTCTCTAGTTGCAGTGAGCGGGGGCTACTCTTTGTTGTGGTGCACGGACTTCTCATTGCGGTGGCTTCTCTTTGTTGTGGAGCACGGGCTCTAGGAGCACAGGCTTCAGTAGTTGTAGCACGCGGGCTCAGTAGTTGTGGCTTGTGGACCTAGTTGCTCCATGGCATGTGGGATCTTCCTGGACCAGGTCTCAAACCTGTGTCCCCTGCATTGGCAGGCGAATTCCTAACCACTGCGCCACCAGGGAAGATCAAACGAATATTCTTCTAAATAAAAACTCAGGCAAAAAGGAAATTAAAAATACAGTAAAAATATTTGGTAAATAATTGATATGAAAACAGTATCACAAGATAGGCCTCTGCTAAATCAGAACTCACACTTGTAGGTTAATTTATGATTTTGTGTTTACCATCAAAATTAAAAAAGAGAAAATAAGCACTGTATTTTTCATTGAAAAAAAGTATCCCAAGGAGGGGAAAGTGGGTGGTGGGCACAAGTCCCATAAAATTAATCTCTCTTTCAGCTCAGCCAAGGCTATCTTAGCTGTAATAGAATATGCAAACATAAATGGGATTCTTATGTACTGCCAATAACTAGTTTGGGAGAAAAAAATTGTTTTAATCGTATTGGCAATTGCAGCCAAAAGAATAAATTACCCAGGAATAGAGATGTGTAAGAATGTTTCTCCTATAGTACACACTCATTTTTTTAAACCATAAAATATTAACAGGTATAAAGAAAAATCCTGTATTTTTTTTTTTTTTACTCAGCAATAATTATCAATAACATTAGCTCCAGATAATTTGGTTAAAAGTAATTTAATCACCATAGCAAATGAGGAATTCCCTGGTGGTCCAGTAGTTAGGACGAGGTGCTTTCACTACTGAGGGCCAGGGTTTAATCCCTGGTTGGGGAACTAAGATCCCACAAGCCAAGCGACCAGAAAAAAAAAAACCAAAAAACTGCAAGTGAGCAAAATGACAAAGTGGTCAAAACATATTTCCAGTAATTTTAAATTTCACACACATGACGCCCCGTTTAGCAATTTCTTCATACATCGTTTAAAATTTTTGTCTGTTTCAGAATTTTTTCAGATTATTTTTGCTTTTCTTCCCAAGTATTTACAGCTGCTCTGAGCTATTTAAAATAGTGAAGTTTGAAAGTAATCTAAATATTCAAAACTAGATGAATTGTGATATGCCTGTGTAGCATAAATTTATGCAATCAATAAATTAAAATGTGGTTTCAAAATTGTACGTTTTGAAATGAAAACAAAATAAAATGTATGTAATGTCTTTTCAGTTTAAAACATTGTGTGTGTGTGTGTCTTTGTGGGAGCAGAAAAGGAATTAGGAAGATAGATGCCATTGCCTTAACAGAGGTCATGATTGCTTTTTCTTTCTTTCCCTGTCTTTCTTTCTTTCTTTCCTTCTTTCAAAATATTTATTTATTTATTTGGCTGTGCTGGGTCGTAGTTGTGGCATGCAGGATCTTTTAGTTCCCCACATCTTTACCAACACTTTTCTTTTTATAATGGCCATACTAACAAGTGTAAGATGATATCTCGTTGTAGTTTTGATGGCATTTCCTTGATGATTAGTGATGCTGAACACATTTTTATATACCCATTGGCCATTTGTATATCCTCTTTAAAGAAATATCTATGTATTAAGTCCTTAACCCATTTTTAAGTTGGATTATTTGGATTTTTGCTATTGAGCTGTAGGAGTTTCTTCTATATTTTAGATATTGTTTCTTTTTCAGACATATGGTTTGCAAATATCTTCTATCAGTCCATAGGTTGTGTTTCACTCTGTTGATTGTGTGCTGCACAGAAGCTTTTTAGTTTGACATACTCCCATTTGTCTATTTTTCCTTTCATTGTCTGTGCTTTGGTGCCATATGCAAGAAATCATTGTCAAGACGAATGTTATGAAGTTTTTCCCCTAAGTTTTCTTCCAGGAATTTTACTTAGTTTCAGGTCTTATGCTTAAGTCTTTAATCCATTTTGTGTTGATCTTTGTGTTGGTGTAAGAGACCAGTTGCATTTTTTGGCATGTGGATATTCAGTTTTCCCATCATCATTTTTTGAAAAGAGTATCCTTTCCCCATTGTATACAATACATCTTGGCACCCCTGTCAAAGGTCATTTCAATGTATATGTATGGGTTTATTTCTGGGTTCTCTATTCTATTCAATTGGTCTATATGCCTGTGTTTACACCAGTACCATGCTGTTTTGATTACTGTAGCTTTGTAATATGTTTTGAAATTAGTAAGTGTGGGGTCTCCAGCTTTGTTCTTCTTTATCAAGATTGTTTTGGTAATATAGAGTCCTTTATGGTTCCATGTGAATTTTGATTTTTTTCAATTTTACTAAATAAATTGAATTTATTGAGTCTAAAAGGAAGGACTATTTAGGTCTCCCTAAATGACAGAAACAAAATATAATTACAGCACATGCTATTTTGTGTAACTTTCTCACCTCACTAAACCTGTGGCAAAGATTTTTAAAATTAATTTCTATTGAAATATAATAGAAAAATAAAATCGTAAAATATTTTAAGGGTACAACATGATGATTTGATACAGCCATTGACATTTTGATAGGGACTGCACTGAATCTGTAGCTTGCTTTGGGTAGTATGGACATTTTAACAGTATTCATTCTTCCAATCCATGAACACAGGATGTCTTTTGATTTATTTGTGTCTAATTTGTTTCAGCAGTGTGTCATAATTCATTGAATCATTCTATTTTGGTAGATGTTTTGTTTTTCCCAATTGTCCTCTATTATAATTAACATTTTGAGTAACATCTTTGTGCATGTATCTTTACTTTCATTTCTGATTACTTCCTTTTGATAGATTCAAAAAATAAGATGACTGTTCCAAAAGCTATAGCTATGTTTAAGATTTGATTCATCGGGCTTCCCTGGTGGCGCAGTGGTTGTGCGCCCACCTGCCGATGCAGGGGAACCGGGTTTGCGCCCCGGTCCGGGAGGATCCCACATGCCGCGGAGCGGCTGGGCCCGTGAGCCATGGCCGCTGGGCCTGCGCGTCCGTAGCCTGTGCTCCGCAACGGGAGGGGCCGCAGCAGAGGGAGGCCCACATACCAAAAAAAAAAAAAAAAAAAAAAAAGATTTGATTCATGATGTCATATTGCTTTCCCAAAAGTCTTTTTCAAACTAACTTTCTATAAGCCAAGTGCATGCCCATCTGCCCTTATTGTTTAAGCCATGGAGATCTGGGGGACTGTATGTTAGCTGCAGTAAAACCCAGTGTATCCTGAATGTTACTTATGGCTTTAAAGGGTTTAGATTACAGCACCAAAATGATTAAGGTTTGGGAAGATTTTATATGTTTTTTGAAATTTCACAGCATAAGATAAAATCTAAATTGAATGAAAAGCTTTGTATTGGGGAACTAGCAGAAATTTTATAATGATTTCAAATGTCTCTTGGGAACTCTGAAATGGAAAGTCAAGAGACATTTTGTGAAACAGATGAAATGAAATTGGTTATGTCAAATAATATCACTGGGTGTTAAATTCTGCCAAGTAACTGGTAGGGAGAATTTACATGAGAAGTGCTTCTTTGAATCCCATTTGAAATTCTAGAGCCTGAAGTAAAGATGATTCTGACCATTTTGGTATACGTAATATAACTTAGTTGTTAATAATAGGTCCTTTACTAAAATTCTCAAAACCCAAAGTCTCTAAAAACCAAATATATATATATATATATATATATATATATATATTTTTTTTTTACATTTGGCCCAAACTAGTTGGGTACCAAATTCAGACCTGAAGTGAAATCAAACTACGTAGAGTCCTCATTTGTTCCACTCCACATGAATTAACAAGTTTAAGTCAGATATATTCATTTCTTTGCTTATGGGGAGGTTCCCAGACTCTGCTGAAAATGTTATATAAATTTTGGTAAATGCTCTCATTTACTTTTGTAAAATCTGAAGAATTCTGAATTCCGAAACATATCAAACCTCATGGTTTTCTGGTAAGGGATTACATACTTGTAATCATTAAGTTTTTTAATAATGTGTACTGTGTGCCAGATTATTCTAAGGGCTATATTTATTTTACCTTAATTTATCTTACAAAACTTATGAGAAAGATATAGTGGTTATTTCCATTTTACAGATGAGAAAACTGACACACACAAAGGTGAAGTAACTTACAAGGGGTGGAGCTTAAATTCATACCATGGCCTCCAATCAGACAGCTGGACTAGCTCAGCTGGCTTTTGAATCAGAGTGCAAGGCTAACTTAGCAGTAAAATCAGGCTAGTTTAATGACCACTCACACTCAGTTTTCTCATTGTAAAATGAGAATAATATGATTAGCTAGCTTACCTGATTACTATCCAGATTAAATAAAACAAGTAAATCACTTAACACAGTGGCACATAGTACCTACTCAATATACCTGTGCTGTTGTTATAAATGTTGGTCACTTTAAGTCAACCTGAACTGTCAGTCTCAATGGGGACCTTGAAATACTTTGAAGCAACTTAGCATTTGCATCAATAAAAAAGTAAAATAACTGTTTGGACTACCTAGGAAGATACCTTTAAAAAATATGAAATCAAATGAAATCCAAATGAAACCAAGAGTTTTGCTTGTGCTATGGTTTGACCTGTAGAACAGTATTTAACACAGAGTGGGTAATCAATAAATATTTCCTGAATGAACAGTTATAAAGAGGCAGCCACATGCTTCAAATTGTGAAATGATGATATATGATGGTAGATAATAAAAATGTTAATGGGTTCATCGGCTTCCTATAAACAAATAGTAGAGTCCACAGTCTATATTTCATTAGAGTTGTGCTGAAGATCCTGCCATACTTGTCTGGCAAGACATCTAACAAAGAATAAAAGAACAGAGCTTTGCTTTCCATTTCAGTCCCTCAGGCTACAAACTGGCCAAGACGGGGGAAGCAGGGCACTTGGGTGAGCAGAAGTGGGTCAAATGAGGCTGAATTTTAAATAATTGAATATGATTGGAAAGCTCTGGGGTCTGCCTGGGATGTCCTTAAGAGATGAGGCAGGGGGATTTGATATGAGTTCAAGTCATTTAGAAAAATATAAGCTTTATGTTTATACTATATTGAGGCGAGACTATTTAAAACTAGTTATGCATATTTTTCTGACAAAAGGGCTTTGAAAAACTTTGAGCCTGTAAAGAGTTTAAGAACCCATAAGATACTTCAGAAGAAATAATTTATAATATATATGAATCACCTGGTCGAAACTTTAGTAACAAATACATAGTGTACCAGAACTGTTACATTATTTGTTTCACTTAATTTTATCATGCTAGAAATACCACTTGTGAATTGTGATTAATGATTTATAATAAAAACAGTAGAGCTTTCTCTCCCTGAGAGCAACTTATCCACCCAGGCCACATCGATCACTTAATCACTGCCGGTCGATTTATTGGAAGCAAATAAATATCCTGTTTTGGAAAAAAAAAAGCCAAAAACAGTAGAACACCCGAAGTATGTCCCTCCAGTTTGTGCCTGAAAAAAGCTCCTACTTATAGTTCAAGACCAGTACAGATCAACAAAATGAAAAGGCAATTTATGGAATGGGAGAAAATATTTGCAAACCAAATATCTGACAAGTGATTACTATTCAAAATATGTAAGGGCTTCTCTGGTGGCGCAGTGGTTGAGAGTCCGCCTGCCGATGCACGGGACACGGGTTCGTGCCCCGGTCCGGGAAGATCCCACATGCCGCGGAGCGGCTGGGCCCGTGAGCCATGGCTGCTGAGCCTGCGCGTCCAGAGCCTGTGCTCTGCAACGGGAGAGGCCACAACAGTGAGAGACCCGCGTACGGAAAAAAAAAAAAAAAAAAAAAAGTAAGAAACCCATACAACTTAATAGCAAAACAAAAAATAATCTGGTTTTAAAATGGGCAAAGGACCTGAATAGACATTTTTCCAAAGAAGACATACACACGGTGAACAGTACAAGAAAAGGTACTCAGCATCATGAATCACCAGGAAAATGCTAATCAAAACCACAATGAGGGGCTTCCCTGGTGGCACAGAGGTTAAGAATCTGCCTGCCAATGCAGGGGACACGGGTTCGAGACCTAGTCCCGGAAGATCCCACATGCCGCAGAGCAAGTAAACCCGTGCGCTACAACTGCTGAAGCCCGCGTGCCTAGAGCCCGTGCTCCACAACAGTAGAAACCACCACAGTGAGAAGCCCACACACCGCAACGAAGAGTAGCCCCTGCATAGCAACGAAGAACCAATGCAGCAAATAAATAAATTTTATTTTTAAAAAAACACACACACTGAGCTATCACCTCACATCTGTTAGAGTCACTATTATCAAAAAGACAAGTGACAAATAAGTGCTAGTGAGTGTGTGGAGAAAAGGGAACACTTGGGCACTGGTGGTGGAAATGTAAATTGGTGCAGCTACTATGGAAAACAGTATGGAGCGGTCTCAAAAATTAAAAATAGAACTACCATATGATCCAGCAATGCCCCTTCTGGGTGTTTATCTGAACAAAATGAAAACACTAACTCAAAAAGAGATATGCATCCCCATGTTTATTGCAGCATTACTTACAGTAGCCAAGATATGGAAATAACCTAAGTGTCCATTGATGGATGCATGGGTAAAGAAAATTTGGTGTGTGTGTGTGTGTATATATATATATATATACACACACACACACATTTATATATCATATACCATAAAAAAAGAAACAAATCATGTCATTTGCTACAACATGAATGAGGCCGGAGGGCATTATGCTAAGTGAAATAAGTCAAAGACAAATATTGTATGATCTCACTTAAATGTGGAATCTAAAAAAAACCAAAGTCATAGAAACAGAGCAGATTGGTTGTGGGGGGTTGGTGAGAGAAAGGAATGAGTGAAGCTAGTCAAAGAGTACAAGCTTCCAGTTATAAGTTCTGGGAATCTAATGTACAGCATGGTGCGTATAGTGAACGGTACTGTACTGTATACTTGAAAGTTGCTGAAAGTGAAACCTAAAAATTCATATCACACACACAAAAATGGTAGCTGTGTGAGGTGATGGTTGGGTTAATTAACTTCATTTCACAATAGATACTTACGTCAAATCATCATATTGTACATATTAAACTTACAGAGTGTCATATGTCAATTATATCTCAATAAAGCTAAAAACAAGAAAGGAACAATTGTTTTGGAACTAGGTAGAGATGGGGGTTGTGCATTTACACATTACGTTACATTGTGAATGTACTGAATGCCACTGAACTGTTCAGTTTTAAATGGTTAATTTTATGGTATGTCAATTTCATGTCAATAAAAACAAGAAAGAAAAAGACCAGTAAAAATGTCACCTTTGGTAAAGTTATAAATAATATGCCTTCCTATCCTATTGTATTACAATTATCTGTTTATGTTTCTACTTCCCTAACTGGATTATATTCTTAAGGAGAGGAACTGCATTTTATTTGTTTTGCATTCCTTACCTAACCCCCTGCCTCAAATAGTAGGCATTTAAGAAATGACTGAGGTAATTACTGAATTGAGTAAGTCACATGTATTTCTCCTCATTGAAAAGGTGAAGTTAAGTTTTGGATAACTAGCACATTTTGGGAAAGTCATTGATGTTTGTGATCATGAAGTGCTGCATGTGCTAGGTTATTAAGACCTTTTTTCATAAGATTACAGGAGATTTACCTAACAGAGCTGATAATTGACTTTATCACTCACCAAATTGCTGACACTAACACAGCTGCTAAAATTATAAAAAACACCTAAATTGTGTTGACTTTTTAAAGATTGCTCTGTTTACTTCGGGCTGTGTCGAGCTTATTACTAAGTCAAGGAACAGTTCTAAGAGATCTTAATTTCTCAGTAACCTGAGAGTGAGCTCAATGGTGAAATATGACCTAAGGTTTGCAATTCTACACGAGTGTTTAACTTCTTCAAGTAACTCATTAACTATTTGCCTTGCAAATAGAAAGGGCAAGATGATTCTGAAAGAACTAAGCAGACTAATAAACGTTTCCGGAAATGGGAAATCCTTCACAATTTTACACTGCTGTAGTGCTACACAGCTTGAGTTGTCTTTCATTCACTGAGACATTCCCTCAAATATTTCACTGTGTGTGTAACTATCCAAACTTCAAATGTGGTGCAGTTAGGGTTGTAAAGCCTTCATCTGAACTTTGTTTTGTGACTCATTTCTCATAACAAGGAACTTTCAACTTGGCACATACTCAAATATGTGCACGGAAATCATTCTTCAAAGAAATAAACATGGTGACACAGTGAGGAATTTAAAAAACATTCTATTGAAAAAGCTACTTTAATATTGTTTTGTGCAGATTCTTATATATGGTTGTATATCTTTTAGATTCTAACTAAAAGTGACATTGGTATTAATATGGCTGTTATCTCAGTTTTACAAGTCTGGCTACAGGTATCTTCATATCTGTTGACTTGGGTAATGTGTCTAATGTACATATAAAATTTTCTCAAATAAAGGAGAAATATTTTCAAAGTAGTACTAAGTGAAAACCAAGCTTAGCAACAATCTAGACATTTATTCCTGTCTTGTTCACCCTTTGTTTTCTGTCAAAAAAACCCCCCAAAACCCCTGAATTATTTTACAATTTAAGAGTACTTAAACTGAGCTGCAATTGAAAGATTTTCTTTCTTTTTGGTACATAACTATGTTTTCCGCACATAGATCAGTATCTTGAGCAAGGAAAGTAATAGTTCCACTGAACTGAGTGCAAATCAGACTTTTATAGGATTGTTATTAATTTATAATGCCATTAAAATAAAGACAAAAGAATAATACTCCTTTAATGAGTATGTAGATAAACATAACCAGAAAATCTAGGCTGATTATATCTGTGCTCCCTGGGAGCTAAAGTAATAATGGTAGTTACTAATATAGAACTAACATTTATTGACCATTACTCCATGCCAGCCAGTGGTCTGCACGCTTTGTGAATATCATTAACCTTCACAAACACTATGAAAGAGAACCATGATGAGACATGGGTTCTGAGGGGAACAGGTGTAGGACAAGAAAGGGAATAAAGTTTTGGACAGAGAGGTTAGTCATAATTTAGCAGGAGAGCTCGGTTTTAGGTGGACTAGGTTTCAATTCTGTTTCTGTGCATCTGTCCTAGTGAAATGTTCAATAAGAAAGAAGCAGTGGGGCTACCCTGGTGGCGCAGTGGTTGAGAGTCCGCCTGCCGATGCAGGGGACGCGGGTTTGTGCCCCGGTCCGGGAAGATCCCACATGCCGCGGAGCGGCTGGGCCCGTGAGCCATGGCCGCTGAGCCTGCACGTCCGGAGCCTGTGCTCCGCAACGGGAGAGGCCACAACAGTGAGAGGCCCGTGTACGGCAAAAAAAAGAAAAAAAAAAAAAAAAAGAAAGAAAGAAGCAGTGAGTACCAATATATTCATCATAGTGGTTTTTAAATAGTAGAAAAATAGAAATAATATCAATCCAATTGTAGAATAATGATGCATTAACCACAGTATATTCATTGGATAGAACCTTATGCTGTCATCGAAAAGATGTTTCAAATAATGTGTACCAGTATAGAAAAATGTTTGCTGATAAAGGGAAACACTCTCAAAGAAATACAATTCAAGTAGCCAAATATTTTTTAAGGAATTCTAATAATTTCCTTGGCTCTCCTCTAAAATTGTTAATAACTTCCCTTTGATACACCCCAGTAACACTTCCTGTATCTCTTTTTCTCTCCTTTTCAATTTTCTGTGAACCCATATTACTCTGGAACCTCTTATTTACAAGCCACACTCCAATACACTTCCCCTTTTCTCAACTGTTTTGCGTTTCTGTTCATGCCTCTTTGTCACTTTTTTTTTTTTTTTTTTGGCTGCATTGGGTCTTGTTGCTGC
Source organism: Physeter macrocephalus (assembly GCF_002837175.3). NCBI lineage: Eukaryota > Metazoa > Chordata > Mammalia > Artiodactyla > Physeteridae > Physeter > Physeter macrocephalus. Next base: position 70,045,333 of record NC_041219.1, on the reverse strand, counting down.
TTGCGGGCTTTCTCTAGTTGCGGCGAGCGGGGGCTATGCTTAGTTGCAGTGTGCAGCCTTCTCATTGCCACGGCTTCTCTTGTTGAGGAGCACAGCTCTAGGTGAGTGGGCTTCAGTAGTTGTGGCACGAGGGCTCAGTAGTTGTGGCTCGTGGGCTCTAGAGCGCAGGCTCAGCAGTTGTGGTGCATGGGCTTACTTGCTCTGCAGCATGTGGGATCTTCCCAGACCAGGGCTCGAACCCGTGTCCTCTGCATTGGCAGGCATATTCCCAACCACTGCACCACCAGGGAAGTCCCTGTCACTTATTTTTAAATTACCCTACATCAGTTAGCTTTTCTCTTCTTCCCACCCCTTACTAATCGTGAACTGTGCATCTCAAAAGTCCATCAATCCAGCCTAGCAGAGTGACCTTTTCTCTGGAGCAAAAGACGGTGGGGGGGGGTGGGGGCTAGGACAAAAGAAAACAAAGCAAAATAAAAACAAAGGCAGCATTTTCTTTTTTAGCAGAGGGAGTGTCATTTCCACATTAAGAATTTTTTTTATCCTGTTCGATTATGAACATGCTAACAGAATTTAAGATATCAAATATTGAAACTTGTTATCAAGTTCCAAATATTGAAACTTGGTATTCAAGTATGATTAGCAAACTGTTTTTGTTTAAATGTATCAACTTATAAATACTTGCACCAGAAATCCATCCTATAAGCCTTTATCAACATTGGGTATTTTACTTCTTTGTCTCTTTTTTCATGTGAAACTAGGAAAAATTATTTTTAAATACTGATAAATACACAGTTACAAGAATAGTAACATAAATGGAAGAACTAAAATATAAAGCACTAGAAAGTTCTCCCCACCAGAAGGGCAAGGATTTTGTGGTACAAATGAAAACTTTTATTGGAACTATGTCCTAGGATCCTGCCAATCCCTTGCTTAGTCACATAAGTATGATTTACATATATCCTAGGTACACTGAGGGGTCAGAGTGCTGAGAAGTAGCCAGTTGTTAATAGGGAATATGTCAAGAGGAAGTAAAACAGAAGTAGGGGCTTAAAAATTACTTACTTTAAATTGCTTCCTTGTTTTTGATTTTTTAAAAAATTTCCATTTCTAAACATAATTGATATCACTAGAGCCCTGCTGCTCTCTCTGATTAAATGAGAAAAGATTAATTGCTGCACTTTGCACCACACTAGATCCTTCCTGTAATATCCTGTTTTCTGTTAACTACTTAATCAATAATTCAATTAAAACTCAGTAGAATTGTAAGTAGGTGGGATGAAGTCTCATGAGGTCTTGGATTTACTTTAAAATACTTCAGGAATAAAAAGAAAGAAAAGGAGGGTGGATAAATCCAGGATGGCTAATACTGATAAGTTTTAAAATCTCTGTGTTGCATGTATCAGGGTTCATTATACTAGCCGCTCCACCTTTGTGAGTGTTTGTAATTTTTCATAAGATTAAAATCAGTAGTTACATTGAAGGCAGTTTCAAGCTCTTAGCTTTAAAGAATAAGATTTCACATTCTATCGATGAAGATTTTTTTGATTTATGCAGAATAGCATTGAAAATTTCTTACATCTGAAAATGTTGTAACCATCCAAGGATGAAAAAAACAACCATGTATACCATAAATATCAGATTTAAGATATTTTGACATTAACGGTAACACTAATGCATTTCTTATTACAAGTGAAAAATCAAACTGCTCCTTGATTCCAAGATTCTTCACTAGCTCTCTGCCACTTCCCACATCACCCCTCTTCTTGCTCTTGTACCTCTGGAAATTTAGCTCTCAATTATTTTTTTACACCACACCTCTACTTAGGAAAATCACCTGCGTATAAAATAGTGTTGCTTGTATTTTAAAATTAAAGGAAGTTAACTTAGAGCAGTTACAGTAGACAAAGCAAGAGGTATTTAAATCCATACCACCTGTCCACAGCCACAGATTTCCTCATCCTAAAACCTGACTTAATTCCAACCTTGTTTCCTTATCTGAATAGTTCTGAATAGGTCTCACTCTTAATTTCCCCCCGCAAGTCCCATTTTTGCCTTGAACTCTCACCAAGCATCTCCCTTCACAGAGATGTGTTTCTGCCTCCAAATTCCTATCACATTTACCACTTATGTTCATACTCTTCTCTATTGTTACATTTAAGTATCTGAATTGAAATGGAACTTTTCTGAGAGCAGTGACTGCTTTCTAGATCTCTCTGAGCTCTCAAGTGGCTGAATGTGATGTTTTGTACATAGGCTGAACATTAGACTAAAACTCTGCTTTGGTCAGAGCACATGCGTTCTTCTCCTACCCCTCTTTGGTTCCTTTTGGCTTAGTAACCAGCACGGACAATCGAATGTGAATCTTAGGACTGTTATTGGTTTACCTAGCAACCAGGAGGGTTTCCAAGGATACAAACTCTGAAGACATACCCTTTTGATATGGTAATGAATGAAACAAAGGAGGTAGTCCTAAAACAGAGTACAGTTCCAACAAATTGGAATCATATGTCAATATTAGAACTACTGTATAATGAACCGTGGCTTTCTGGTCACAGGAGGAGCCATTATTGCCCTCTCTATAATCAAACGTTTTATTTCAGTCACATCAAGCAAACATCTCTAACATTTTAAAAATGAAATAATGAGGACATATAGAGGAGTACCAAGAACGATATTACAACCAACCATGTTCAAATAAGCCAGATTTAGCAAACATTAGCATTTAGCCATTTTTCCTAAGAAATAAAAATTATTGAGTTGAAGCCCTCTTACCTGGTTTTCTTTCCTCTTTCCCCGGAAGAACAGCTATCCCGAAGTTGAAATGTATATTCTTCTTATACATGTTTTTATATTTTTTAGCGTATGTATATATCCATTATATAATATATAGTATTATTCTGCATGTTTACAAATGCACAAATGTTACACAAATATTATATAATACATTGTATCCTGCAAACTGCTTTTTCATTAAAAATTATATACGGGTTTCTCACGCTGTCTGAAAGTTCATACAGCATTCCTGTGAAAACTTTCTTAAGTCAAAATTCTGTAAAGCGAAGAAGCAATTTCCTTAGGACACATCCTGCTAACGGGATGCACAAAATAAGTCGAGATAAAGCACGATACTCACACAGTTCAAAGCTATGGCGGCTTGGGGCTTCCCCGGTGGCGCAGTGGTTGAGAATCTGCCTACCAATGCAAGGGACAAGGGTTCGAGCCCTGGTCTGGGAAGATCCCACATGCCGTGGAGCAACTAGGCCCGTGAGCCGCAATTACTGAGCCTGCGTGTCTGGAGCCTGTGCTCCGCGACAAGAGAGGCCGCGATAGCGAGAGGCCCGCGCACCGCGATGAAG
>NC_041219.1:70007564-70041950 GCF_002837175.3 Physeter macrocephalus | reverse complement strand
CTAGAGAAAGCCCTCGCACAGAAACGAAGACCCAACACAGCCATAAATAAAAAAAAAAAAAAGCTATGGCGGCTTGATGCTGAGTGTAATTCCCAGGGAAGGAGCTTGGCGTGCCATTCTCACTGCTCTGGCACACACTGCCTCTATAATCGTTGGCTGCAAAACAAATGCTGAAGGCTGCTGAAGGCGATTTTCACTCTTTGCCATTTTCCTAAAGGTAAAAGTCCACTTTGGATTTCATTAGATTAGTGTAAACACATACTAATGTAGGTCTTTGGTGAAAGGGAAGTGGCGTAAAGCAAACGTTTGGAAAGCGGGGCATACCTGTATTTGAGATTGATGCCTGCAGATCTATTTAATAGATTCGTTTTAATTGCTGCATAGGATTCCATAGAGTGAATAACATACAATTTGCTTACTTATCAAAAAGCATTTAGATTATTTCCAATTTTTTTGAAATTATACCCAAAAAAGCCACCACAGTGAATAACTTTTACATGAGGACATGTGTAAGAATCCCTTTAGCGTATATATTTGAACATGAAAAAATCGTTAATATGATAAATTGTTACAGATTTTCTGGGGTTGGACCATGATTGTATTCATGGAATAAACCTTATTTGGGCATAACTTTTTTTCAGTTACTAGATTAGAAACACATTTTGTTTATGATCTGTGGCTCTAGTTCATATGTGAGGTTTGTCTGTGATGTTATTTTCTTGTAGAACACTTAATTAATTTTGGTACCAAGGTTACACAGCTTCATAAAATGATTTGGGGACCTTCCTGGTGGCACAGTGGTTAAGAATCCGGCTGCCAATGCAGGGGACATGGGTTCGAGCCCTGGTCTGGGAAGATCCCACATGCTGCGCAGCAACTAAGCCCGCGCACCACCGCTACTGAGCCTGTGCTCTAGAGCCTGTGAGCCACAACTACTGAAGCCCACTCGCCTAGAGCCCATGCTCCGCAACAACAGAAGCCACCGCAATGAGAAGCGCGCGCACCACAACAGAGTAGCCCCCGCTCGCCGCAACTAGAGAAAGCCCTCTCACGGCAACGAAGATGCAACGCAGCCAAAAATAAATAAATTAATTTAAAAAGATGATTTGGGCAACTTTCCTTCTATGACTATTTCTAAAACAGTTTGATTACAACAGAACTCATTTCACATTTTAAAATCACTGGAGTATCTTTGTTTTGTTGATATGTTTTGAATACTTTTTCAATAAATATTGGAAAATTAGCTTTTCCAGAACATTACCCATTTAACAATATTTTTATATTTATTGATGAGGTGATTCACAATATTTTTCTTATAGTTTTAACAGTCTAAATTGTATCTATAGTTATAGTCTCTTTTCATCCAAATATTATTTATTTATGGCTTCTCTTTATTTTTTATTTTTGCTAGAGACATACACTATTTTATTAATTTCTTCAAAGAATAAGCTTCTCCATTTACTTATCGTCTCTTTTTTCTCATTATTTTCTACTCATTATTATTTCTATTTTCTTTGTCATTGCTTTGTTATTCTTTTTGTAAGTATTCCATGTGTGCTTAAAAATATACATTTTTCTGATTATTGTGTGTAGTAGGTCTATTAAAAAATGAATCAAACTCATTCACTTGTATTACTCAAATGTTCTATATCCTTTAGAATTGCATTTGTTTGATTCATCAGTTTCCAATAGCATTGACAGTTTTTTCTTGAAATGTATTGCTAGGAATACATATACCAATATCTTCAGTATTATAACTTTTCATGTGTCAATTCTTTCTCATGATGCAGCATTCATTTGTAACAGTATTAAATTTTTTGCCTTAAGTTTTTGTATGCTGCTAATATTTCTATATCAACTGTCTTTTGCATAGTATTTTCCTTGTTTAACTTTTTCCATCATTTTATTTTCAACCTTTTCATGTTGTTTTGTTATCAGTATATCTTTTATAGGCAGCATATAACTGTATTTCTATGAATTTCTATTTTGAAATTATTTTGGACTTGCAAAAAGTTGAAAATCTAGTACAAAGAATTTTTATGTACCCTTCACAGAACCCTCAACTGTTTACATTTTGAAAAATCACAATACAATTATCAAAATCAGAGAATTAACCCTGACACAATACTACTAACTAAGCAGTAGAATTTATTTAAATTTTGCCAATTACCCACTGTCATTTTTAAGCCCAGGATTCAATCTAGAACATTAACTTTCTTTAATTCTGAAATTTTTTCAGTTTTCTGGTATTTCATCACCTTGACACTTTTGAGGAGTACCGTACAGTTGTTTCATAGAATGTCCTCAACTTGGATCTCCTTTTTCCTCATGATGACATTCAGGTTATGTATTTTTGACAAGAATACAATATAAGTGATGTTTTGTCCATCTCAGTGCATCCTATCAGGAAGTGCATAATGTTGATATCTAACTAGTGATGTTGATTGTAATCACTAGGTTAAGATAATGTCTGCTAGCTTCCTCCACTGTAAAATTTCTATTTTTCCTTTTGTAGTTAATACGTATCTTACGGAAAGATACTCTAAGACTGTAAATATCCTGTTTCTCGACATACGTTTGCCTACATGCATCGATGACACTTGTCTAAAACAATTATTACCATGGTGTTTGCCACGTTGCTATTTTCTATTTGCACTACTCTTTCTACATTTGTTAATTAAAGTTCTCCTGTAAAGAAGAGCTTTCCCTCTCCACTTGTGGAATAAGAAGAAAGGTATTTGTTCTTTGTCCCCAGTTCCTGGCACAGCGCACCTAAAACCCCTGGAATTTCCTGAGTGATAAGGGTGTTGTGAGCATCTTTTGTTCTAATACACTGAGTTTTGGCAGGCCCATAGATAGTTTCAGGATGACAGCTGGTCCTCAGAAAGACCAAACTTTGATTAGAAGCTTGGAATGTTCAGGCCCACTCATCACTAACCTCAGGTGAGAGAAGAGGGGCTAAAGACTGAGCTAGTCACCAGTGGCCAAAATCATGCCTACACAGTGAAACTTCCATTAAATCTCCCAAATGACAGGGCCCAGGGAGCTCCCAAGTTGGTGAATATATCCATGTGCCAGGAGGGTGGCGCACCCCAGCTCCACAGTCTCCTGAGTTCAAGACCCTTCCGGACCTTGTCTTATGTACTTCTTCATCTAGCTACTTATTTGTAGCCTTTATAATAAACTATAATAGTAAGTATAGCAATTTCTTGAGTTCTGCAAGTTGTTCTAGCAAATTATTGAAACTGAGGGAAGGTTTGAAGAAACTGACTTTGTGGCCAAATTGGACAGACCTGTGGATAACCTGGGTATAACTTGTGACTGACATCTGCAGTGAGGGCAGTCTTGTGGGACTGAGCCCTTAAATCTGAGGAGTCTAATATTAGTACTAGGTAGTTACTGTCCAAATTGAATTGTTGAATTGTAGCCGCCTGGTTGATGTTGTAGAGTTGGACAAGTGATGATGGGAAAGACACCAGGTATTTGTCGTCATTGTGGATTTGTTTTTTTGGTTTTTTTTTTTGCGGTACGCGGGCCTCTCACTGCCGTGGCCTCTCCCGTTGCGGAGCACAGGCTCCGGACGCGCAGGCTCAGCGGCCATGGCTCACGGGCCCAGCCGCTCCGCGGCATGTGGGATCTTCCCAGACCGGGGCACGAACCCGTGTCCCCTGCATCGGCAGGCGGACTCTCAACCACTGTGCCACCAGGGAAGCCCCCTGTATTTTATTTTAAAGGTTATAATTAGTGGTGTGCTGGCGCCAATTTATACTGGCTCAGAAGAGCCATTTGTTAACTTCTATGAAATTTGTCGGCTGGTTGTTAAATGCAATTACACACACACATACTACACAAATGGTAGCATTTTTTTTTAAACGGTAGCATTTTTATGTACTATTTTGACCTTGACTTTTCATTAATGATATATCTTGGAGATTGTTCTATGTTAACAGAACTTTTTTTTTTTACAGATACATTGAATTCCTTTTTTACTTTTAAGATGATCTAAGTTTGCTTTCATTATGATTGGTCCAGGTGTAGATAATTTTATTTTATAATATTTTATTTTGGACTTTGGTATACTCCCTGATTTTCAAGATTTATGTCTTTCTTTAAGTCTGGAATATCTTATTTATTATCTCTTCAAATACTAGCTCCCACCATGTCATTTCTTTTTTTGAAACTCCTCTTATTGCTTACTTATTATGCCATTTAATCACATAGATATCAAAATTGCAGAAATATCATTTCAGTTAGTAGCAAAACCTATGCCCTGTGTTTTCTTAAGATAAGCTTTTGTTAAAAAAAAAAAAAAAGACACCCCAACATACAGTGCCTTTAAAATGTCATTATTTAGTGCTCTCATATGTAAAAACCCTGGGGTGATGGGGCCAGGTTTTCTGGCCGGTTCTCCTCCACAACAAGTCATTAAATGAACCTGTTTCCCTCAGCCTGCATCGCCACCATTGCCTAAGGTGAGAGTTCTTAATCACTTTTGTGCCGTGAACTCCTTTGGCATTCTATTCAAGCGTATGGACTTTCTCTCAGAATAATGCTATTTGTTTTGTTCATTTGTTTTCTTTTGTTTTTTATTTCTTGGCCAGCCACAAGGTGCGCAGGATCTTAGTTCCTCAACCAGGGATCGAACCTACACCCCCTGCAGTGGAGGCATGGAGTCTTAACCACTGGACCTCCGGGGAAGTCCCAGAATAATGGTTTTTTTTTTTTTTTTTTTTTTTTGTGTATAAAATGAAATACACCTGGATTCAAAGGAAACCAATTATACTGGATTACAGTTAACAAAATAGTGTCCTAAATTGTGATACAATAAAACGTACTTTTCTTCTTCTTTTTTTTTTCTTTGGCTACGTGGCTTGCAGGATCTTAGTTTCTCAACCAGGGATTGAACACAGGTCCTCAGCAGTGAAAGCGCGGAGTCCTAACCCCCGGACCACCAGGGAATTTCCAAAAACATATACTTGTTAATTCATTAACCCAACATAATCAATGGGTCTAATCACAACCGTAACTCTGAAGTAGGACTGAGTTATGATGTTTAAATGCTATTTAGAGAAATCTAAAAAAATGATAATGTGATATGAAAATATTCTTTTGGGTGGCAAATTCATAGGAATCAATATCACACTGTGGTTTGTGGTCTATACTCATAATTGAAAATATTAATTTTAGCTAATGGCTAGTTAAGACAAGGATGTAATATTTTCCCATTCATGTTCATGAACCTAAGATTAAGAACCCCTGCTCTAGGGTGTCTCTGTGGCTTGAAGCTGAGTCCTCGGCAGCTCAGTGTTGTCACTTACAGAAAGGGAAAGAGTACGAATAAGTAAGGGCACACTCAGTGTTCTAAAGTTCTACTCTGGAAGTGGCATATATTACTTCCTCTCAAAAGGACTTAGTGGCCACATTTAGCTACAACAGAAGGTAGGAAATGTAGTCTTCAGATGGGTAGATGCATGTCCAAATATAACTACGTTACATGAATTTTAGTAAGCCACTAGCAATCTCCTCCACGCTCTTGTAAGAAAAAATAGTTTTTACAAATTTTGACTTATAGGACAGATAAATGAGAAAGCAGGTTTAGCTGATCATTTCTTCATGCATAAACTTCATAAGTATTTTTGTATAGTTTAGTTAGACGAAATATAGTTTCACATCGCAAACCTATAGCAAATAACCTCAGTTAGGGTAGAACCAGGGAATTAGCTCACCACAAAGTGGTGAATTAGGTAAGATTTATTTCAGTCATGAGAACATTCTCATTCTATTTTTTTTTTTCCCGGTACACGGGCCTCTCACTGCTGTGGCCTCTCCCGTTGCGGAGCACAGGCTCAGCGGCCATGGCTCATGGGCCCAGCCGCTCCGCGGCATGTGGGATCTTCCCGGACCGGGGCACGAACCCGTGTCCCCTGCATCGGCAGGCGGATTCTCAACCACTACGCCACCAGGGAAGTCCCATTCTCATTCTTATCCATTTTTTTCAAATACCCTCTCCACTTCTCTCCCATTTTATGAATCTCATCTTTCAATCTTAATTTCCAATATTTTATTTTGAAAATTTTCAAACGTACAGAAAAGTTGAAAAAATAGTGCAAATGAATACCTGTATACCCTCCATCTAGATTCAATAATTGTTAATTGTTAATATTTGCCTTATCCTTCTTTCTTTTTTTAATATTTTATATATGTATATATATTATATATATTTTTTCTAAACAAATTGAATGTTAGTCACAGATGTCTGGGAGGAAGAAATTTTCCTCTGTCCTTCTAAGTTCTTCTTCCTGGTCCAAGAATTAAATTGTCATGGGACAGATTAACAGGAGAAAATTAAACAAAAATTTAATAGCATGCTTAAATGCGAGAGACCCAGGAAAACTGAGTAACTCACAAAAATGGCTGAAATCCTCACCTGAGATACCATTTTCAGCTAAAGACGAAAGAGGATGTTGCGGGTAGTGGTTTGGGACTTCAAAGAGGAGGAAGGCAACTGACATGGAGATGGAAAGGCAAATGCTCCAGGTTGCAGGTTGGGTGTACTCTGTGTTTCTACAGCAGCTCCCCAGGTCAAATCACCAAAGCACAAGAAGACAAGACAAACTGTGAGCACACATAAAGCATGTGCTCACATCATTTCCTATCATATTATATTCTGTTGGCCAAAGCAAATCACATGGCCAAGCCCAAAATCAGTGGAGCAGGAAAATAGAGTCCACTCCAAGTTAGAAGAGGGGTAGAGTGGATATTTGTGAAACATTGCTTTATCTATTACACTAAGATTTCCAGGAATATGGACACAGAAGAGGGTAGAAAGGATAGGCTTCAAAGGGCAGGACCCAGAGAAGTTTAGCTCTGGCCACGACTGGTGTCCGGGAGGGGGAAATTTAACCCTCTACGCTTCTTGGGTTCTCGTGGCTGGACTAAGAGTAAAATTGACAAAAGTCAGATTAACAGGAGTAAAAGGAACAGATGTTAATTCACAGAAGTCTCATAGAAATGTGACCTAAGAAGTGGACAGAGGAGGCAGCTTTTATACTTTTTAGGCAAAGAAGCAGTAAAACTGTGAGGAATTGACAAGACAAAGAAACTTGGGTTTGGAGTGCTTAATTGGTGAAGAATCTAAATAGAGTTTAGTCTTGGGGTAATTAATTTTTAAATAAGTAACAAGGTTTTCAATTATATCTTAATAGAACTGAAATAATTAAAAAAAGGAAAAAAAGTAGTAGCAAGGTTGGTTTATAGAGGCTTTTCAGCCTAAATTTCCTACCTCTGGCGATAAGGGTGTCCTCCTGCAGAGGCAGGGAATGCACCTTGCACATGAGACATTTATTTCTTGCTTGACAGAAAGGAGGGTCAGGGTTTCCCTCGTTCATTGGCAGTTTCTTAAAAAACTTTAATTTAAAATAATCAATATGCCATTGAGACATATTTTGGGACAGCCTACCCTGGGTCCCAACATTGGAGATGGAAAAGGAGAAACAGCTCCCCAGATGCCAAATATCAAGAATTAATGTGGAGGACCTATGACGTCGCATATGATGATAATAGTGATGAAATGATGATGATGCTACAGGTATCACAAAAAAATCATAGACACTGATGCTGGGGAGAGAGAGGAAGAATCCAGAAATAAGAGGCAAAAAATAAAATTTAATTTTGATTGTATAGGATGAATTATAGCTATTTGTGTGAGCTGCTTAGCCTTTATGATTCACAATCCTTATGTACAATAGCTATCACGAACCTCATTGAATACGTCAAATTGTGTTATTTTCGTTATAGTAGAAAATTTATAGAATGAGTATTTATATATTTTTGGCATGCAATCTGAGTTTTGGCTCATAATTAGAGGTATGCATGATCTAAACTAGGATAGAAACTAAGAGAATAGAAATTGTAAAATATATTTTAAACTATTTTACATAAATTCATATAGTCAATAATTGAATTAGGTTTAAAGGAGATGGAAGAATGTAAGATACTTATGTACACAAGCCTACGTGACTTCTTGAATAGTACAGTCAACAAAAGCAAGTAAGTTGAGAGGGGTTTGAGAGATAATCTCCAAAAATGACTGCCAGCAATTCCTGTCCATCCTGTACAACACATACTACTCCTCTCATTCAGACTGCCTTATGACTTGTTTTGACTGATGAAAAATGGCAAAAGGTATATTGTACAGTTTTACCGGGCAGTTATGGGCCTTTCCTTCAAGGAGTGATCTTGAACTTTTCAGCCCTAGCTGAGCTCCCAGCTGGCTGTAGCTATAATGGTAACCCTAGTCAACACCAGGTTGGCAGAGTTACCATTCAGCTGAACCTAGCGGAGTCACAGAATCATGAGAAATTATAGTTATTGTTTTAAGCCATTAAGGTTTGGGATAGTTTGGTACTCAGTAATAGATAACTCAAAGAGAAATTGGTAGTGGGCATGGAGTTCAGTCACAAAAAAACCCTTAAAATACACAGCATTGGCTTTGGGATTGGGTGGTGGGCAGAGAAGGGAAGGATGCAAGGAGACTGTTGGGGGAGGCTGGAGAATCAGGGAAGAAGCTGTCAATAAAGGCTGGAGAAATTGCAAGAATAACACTTCGTGGAGACTGGAAAGGCAATGAGGAAATTACTATTGGGCACTAGGAAAGAAGAAGTCAAAGTACCTGGTGGCAGAACAATTAGCAAACCTGATAGCTGTAGTAACTTGGAAGAGAAAAAGTACTCAGAGAACCTATAGATTTCTTTATGGAGTTTTCCAAGCAGAACATTGAAAGTGCCAATTGGTTTCTACTGGCAACAACATATGATAAGGTATTACAAGAGAAAAATGAGAGTTAAAAAAGGGGATTGTTCCGTTTTCAAGCAGAATTTAGAGGACATATAAAGGGCCCAGGATGGTCTTTCCACCAAGCAAAAAATTCTCAAAGCTAAGAAATATCCTCAGAGCAAAGTTAAAATTCAGAGTTCTGCCAGTAAAACACAGTCAAGAGCAAGTCAGGGGTGCAGCTGTAAGACCCTTTGTTAAGACCTCAGAATGATTAAGGAAGTGTGTTGTGGATCCTAAGAGTTACACAGAAGGGCTTCTAAGAATCATAAGGGCATCTGACCATGGCAGCCTAATATGCCCCAAATAGAAACACATGCCCCAAAATTCTAATGGCAGAAAGCAGGCTGCGAGAATGACTTATGGAAAAGGAATGATAACCTAGGTGAAGCAAAGATCCCACAGAGGCTAAACCAAGAATCAATTAGACAATGAATTTGGAAAACTCCCAGGGATCAGAACTCAGACCCATCCATGGGGTCTGAGGACTGGGTCACAAGCTGATTTCAGATTGCTATGGACCAGTGACTTACACGTATCTTTCATTTCCTTTTTTAGAACATGAGTTCCTCTTGCAGTTATCTTATCCTTTTCTCACCAATGTATACTGGTATGTTGGGGAGTAGGGAGTGGGGATGGGTAGACAGGTATTTTTAACTCACAGGTCTCCAGGTTAAGAGGAAATGAACCTGAGGAATCTCATCCACATCTGGACCTAATACAGATGACAAGATCTTGGACTTTTTGCTAGCAGCATAATGGGATGAGATTTGGGGGAGAGGGAGAGATGAATGTATTTTGCATATGGATGGAAGGTAAATTGTGTTGCTGGAGGATAGACTGTGGTAGATTGTTTCTCTAGATAGCTATCTTAAGAAACAACTGAGCCAACAATTCCTCCCATCTCTGCATGTGCATGTTACTTCACCAATCCAAAGGTAGATTCTAACTTCCCTCCCCAGGAATATGGGCTGGATTGTAATTTACATGGACCTATAGAATGTATTAGAAGTGAGGTTCTAAGTTATTAGAGAAATGCAGATCAAAACCACAATGAGGTGTCACCTCACACCTGTCAGAATGGCCAGCATAAAAAAGTCTGCAAATAATAAATGCTGGAGATGATGTGGAGAAAAGGGAACCCTTCTGCACTGTTGGTGGGAATGTAAATTGGTGCAGCCACTGTGGAAAACAGTATGGAGTTTCCTTTAAAAACTAAAAATAGGACTACCACATGATCTAGTAATTCCACTCCTGGGTATATATCCAGAAAAAACAAAAACACTAATTCAAAAGGATACATGCACAGCAGTGCTATTTAAAATAGCCAAGACATGGAAACAACGCAAGTGCCCATCAACAGACGATTGGTTTAAGAAGATGTGGAATATATATACAATGAAATATTACTCATTCATAAAAAAGAATGAAATAATGCCATTTTCAGCAACATGGATGGACCTAAAGAACATACTAAGTGAAGTACGTCAGCGAAAGACAAATATATGATATCACTTAAATGTGGAATCTAAAAAATAATACAAATGAATCTATATACAAAACAGAAACAGACTCACAGACACAGAAAACAAACTTGTGGTTACCAAAGGGGAAAGAGAGGGAGAGGAAGGATAAATTGGGAGTATAGGATTAACAGATACAAACTACTATACATAAAATAGATAAGTAACACTCATTTACTTTGTAGCACAGGGAATTATACTCAATATCTCATAATAAACTATAAAGGAAAATAATCTGAAAAAATATATTTATATATAATTGAATCACTTTACTGTATACCTGAAACTAACACAATATTGTAATTCAAATATACTTCAAAAAAAAAAAACTGAGATTCTAGAACATCCAAGCACAGGTGGTCTTAAGAGGTTTCTACTTTTAAATTATAGTACAGATATGGATTTTAGGCCTCAAATCTCTGCTCTTGGTCCTTTGTATATTTTTTTATTGTCATTATTATTGTGACAAGCCAAAGTTGAGCACTTGTTCTTGTGTTCAGTATTGTTTGTGGGCATTTGAGACCTACCTTCACGAACACATTGGTGTAGACTTAATCACTCGATGTCCCTTTTTAAAGTAATAGTTTAACTACCACACACATAGCTATTTCAGTAAATCCCTTTATCTGAGAAATATGGTTAAGTGGTTATGGTCTTAAGGTAAGGGTAATGAATATCTGCTACTGTTTTCTTCCCAGAATCTACCCTGTTCAACTGGCAACAGTATCTGAAATTTTCTTAGGGGAAATGAATCCTTTATAAATCGGCAGTGTGGTTACTGTGGGACGTGACACTGCCCAGCTTTGATGCATCACACTTTCCCTGCCCAGAGAGACTGATTCTGAGGTTGGTGCATGAACCGGATCAGGCCAATTAGTCAGCGTATTGGAACCCTTTAAAAAGAGAAGCTATTTGTCTCAGAGTTACCGCTGGTAGGATTTAAACTTAGAGCTGCTGAACGCCACTTTTATTACCACATGTGTGGAGAGTCTGCATGAAAGTGAATCGTAGAGGGAATAGAGCCAAACCGAGGGATGGAGGGAAGCAGAATCCTGATAGCATCATCTGAGTCTTGGAATCTAGCCATGCTTGGGCTTTTCAGTTATGTGTATCAGTCAGTAACAATCCTTTTTCTTGATACATTATTAGTTCTTGATTATTATTTTCATTGTTATATATCATTATTAAGTCTTAATAAAAATTGTTCTTCAGCCTACTTTTTAGGGCTTTTTTGAGTTTTTTAATTGAAGTATAGTTGATTTACAATGTTGTGTTAGTTTCAGGTGCACAGCAAAGTGATATATATATATATATATATGTATATATATAGGTTATTACAAAATGTTGAGTATAGTTCCCTGTGCTGCCCTGTAGGTTCTTGTTAGTTATCTAGTTTATGTATAGTAGTGTGTATATGTTCCAGCCTATTTGAATTGAGTTGTAATTAATGACTGAAGAAGTCTGACTAGAGCTTGTTTGCAGAGCAGAGGTAGAGTCACAGATGTGGAGGGCAAACTTGTGGTTGCTAGTGGCGGGGGGTGGGGAAGGGGCAGTGGGGGGAGATGGGTTGGGAGATTGGGATTGACATATACATACTACTGTAGGTAAGGGTAGATAACTAATAGGGACCTGCTGTGTAGCTCGGGGAGCTCTTCTCAATACTCTATAATGACCTGTATGGGAGGGGAATGTAAAGAAGAGTAGATATGTGTGTATGTGTGGCCAATTCACTTTGCTGTACAGTAGAAACTAACACAACATTGTGGATGAACTATACTCCAATAAAAATTAAAAAAAAGAAAGGAAAAGAAGCCTGACTAATACAATGGCATATAAAATCATCAATTCCAGAACTTGGAATTTCAGATCATTCTGATCTTACCCCAGTGTCTTTCCAAACTGGATATTGGCTAAGACTGGGCCATACTAATGAATAACACTTTCTCCTTATCTAGAAGTGAGTTGTAAGATCCAGTGCAATTGTGCTGTTCCATCTACATGCATGCTTATCCCACAGTTCCTGCACAATATCTTTTTTTCCAAAGACATGGAGAATGTTGTAGTATAATAGAGGAAATAAACAGAGCATTCTCAAGTGACCGGTTTAGTCATTTTAGGAGAGAGTATGGATAACAAAATGGAGTTTTGCTCAGAAATGAAAAGGGTCCTCTCTGCTATTGTCAAACTTGTTTTTATAAACTCCTATCTTATATTTTATTTTGGTTTATCAATCTTGAGTACTTTATTGTCAGGTCTTCATTGGTAAACCCCTTCCCTATGACAGTACAATGTGTACTCAATTTTGGAGCATGGAAAATACATGTACTTGTTTTGGACCTATAGTTTGGATATATAATTGACAGCTTTGTGCTTTGGTGTTTCAAAAATTTTAAGGCTATAGTGAGGAGTCACATTTACAATCATCAATATATTCTCTACAGTGAATATGCTCCCTTAACTAAATCATGATCTGGAAAAACACACACAAACACACACATACACACAAAAAGGTTTCTACTTTTTTGGGATCCAGCAGCAATATAAATAAGCTTGGGCTAGACCACTGAATAGTGAGAGACCATGCACTTCAAAAGAAAAGCCCTGGCTGCCAGTGCTCCCTGCTAAGGCCCCAGACTTATAAGGGAAGTCGTCCTGGGTATTTCCATCCAGCTTAGCTCTTAGATGCATGAACGACTTCAGCTGGCACTATATGAAGCAGAGATAAGCCATTGCCACTGAGCTCTGCTCAAACTGCAGAATCATGAACAAATAAGTGATCGTTTTTAAAAGCCACTAAATTATTGGACTGATTTGTTATGCAACAATCAATAACTAAAACAGGGTGCCTAAGAACATTTTTGGGGATGGTGGAACACATTTAGGGAAACAATGGTTTAATAATTAGGGATTCAAATATGCTGAATTTGAGATCAGAGTGGGATATATAAACAGAAATGTTCTGCTGTCAAATTTATAACACCTTAAAGAAGAATAAAACAGGATTATATATTTATAAAATAATTTAAGTACTGATTGGTTTAACAACTATTTACTGATATCTATTATGTTCCAGGCATTCTGCTAGGGGTTGAAAGACAATGTAAATGTTTCAAGATGTCTTAAGTTAGCTGAGCCAGTTAGCAATTTTTTTTTTCTTTTTTTTTTTTTTTGCGGTACGTGGGCCTCTCACTGTTGTGGCCTCTCCCGTCGCGGAGCACAGGCTCCGGACGCGCAGGCTCAGCGGCCATGGCTCACGGGCCCAGCCGCTCTGCGGCATGTGGGATCTTCCCGGACCGGGGCACGAACCCGTGTCCCCTGCATCAGCAGGCGGACTCTCAACCACTGCGCCACCAGGGAAGCCCCAGTTAGCAATTTTGAGAATATTTTTGTATGTATTTGTAGCTTCTAGCAAAGGTAGACAGGTCTATTTCTCTATTCTCTCTCCATTCCCAACAGCCTGATATCAGTAGTATCCTACAAGAAAGATAAGCCATGGGCCAAATTCTGACAGATGTACTAAGATTTATTAGAAAATATCATTTTAATATATATAAAAATTATGGCCCTTCCATGATGAGAAAGTAGAATTCTATTTAAGAAACGCATATTAAAGTGATGAAGGGAGCCAAAATTCCAGTATTAATATTTTCATGGTAGGTTTGAGAATAAGTTGTTTGTCATTGGTATATTTTAATGTTTTATGTTTTGCTGCTTTGAGGAGTATGGCATATTTAATATTTTACAGATTATCTTTATGATTCCAATATAAAAATTTCATTGATTTATGTTTGCAGTTTCAAGTTGAAAGGCATAAGTCAAAGTTATTAGGCTTTATAAATAGCATTATAACTTTTAAAATAACTTAAGATGCAATATAAATATATATACATATTTAATTTTCTAGATTTAGGAGTTATTTACATACTTGGGGAGTTTTGCCAATCAGACAATTGAACTATTTAACTAAAACTATAAATGTGACCAAATATTAATCAAAAGCCTCTTAAAAGTAATTGTTAAATTTTTTCAGATTTATAAATTACTAATTTGGTAAGTGAAATTAAAAGCTTAAGAACAAATAAGCTTTTTAACTTATAACTTTAACAAATCAAACATTAATTTTAATAACCTCAAGTAATCTTTTGGAGTCATTGTCAAGGACACCAAAATATTCTCATTGACATAATGCAGATCGAGAGTTCATCAGTGTTAGGTGCAGTTTTTGTTGAAAAAGAATAAATGCTACCGTGTATGTGTGTTCTTTTGCTTTGTTTTTCTATTTGTTTAACGGCTAAAATTTACATTTCTAAAATTTAGTTTGAATGTTTAAGTATTTCAAGTAATAAACTGCTAAGAAAGAGATTTTTATTTTCTTTTTTTGAGTACTACACCGTGCGGGGGGGAGCAGGATTGTTTAAAAATGGCCCAGACAACTCACTGCAGTTTTCCCAAACAAAAAGCAGCTATCTCCCAGGGGGTGGGGCTGCCGTTGACCCCAGCTATCCATCAGCTGGTGGCTTCTTCTACCTAGCCGGAGGGTTACAATTTTCCATGGGTCGAAAGATCTCCAGAAAGGGTTGGATCTAGGATTTGTGGGGCCTGAAGTTTACAGTCTCCTTTTGATAACTTTCATTTTTATTTCCCCAATAAATCTTACTCCTTAACCATATCATGTGACACTGTGGAATTCACTTTGACCCTCTTCTTAAGTTCTGCTGTTTGTGTGCTGATTCGGTGCTATTACTTTACATCTGTTTCACATGCAGCAATGGAAGAAATTAATTTGAAATTTTATCCTGCTCAAATACAAAGGAAGTGTAAGATACAGCCCTGCAGTCACAATTACGTGCAAGTAGAATGTAAGAAAGCTTAGAAAGACACTTGAAATAATTAAATTAGAAACTGTCATTCCTATGAGCAAATTACAACAGACGTGAAAAATGTTTTAGGAATAAAAGTGAATATTGCGGGCTTCCCTGGTGGTGCAGTGGTTGAGAGTCTGCCTGCCGATGCAGGGGACACGGGTTCGTGCACCAGTCCGGGAAGAATATTGCGGGCTTCCCTGGTGGTGCAGTGGTTGAGAGTCTGCCTGCCGATGCAGGGGACACGGGTTTGTGCACCAGTCCGGGAAGATCCCACATGCCGCGGAGCGGCTGGGCCCGTGAGCCACGGCCGCTGAGCCTGCGCGTCCGGAGCCTGTGCTCCGCAATGGGAGAGGCCACAACAGTGAGAGGCCCACGTACCGCAAAAAAAAAAAAAAAAAAAAAAAGTGGATATTGCTGTAAATTATGTGTTTTTGCACTATACAACTCTTTTTCATCTATGCGGTTAACGTGCCTTTTTTAGTAAATACAAGATCTTCAAGAGAAAACCTATCTTGAAAGAAAAAACATCTAAGTATATAAGCTTTGGTTTCTGCACATGCTGCCGAGTGATAAGTAGTTTCAGAAAGAAGACTCTAGAGATTGGGGTTTTGGTCCTGGCTCTGCTCTGCCTTTTTCCTGCCATGTGACTTCACTTGAGATCCCAGGTAAAGCAGAGATCATACAGCTTACTCTGCCAACCTGACAAAGTTATTTTGTCGTTTAGCCAAGTGGACGTGAAAGGATCTTTAGAGTTCAGAAGAGAGGTGCTATTGTACCCATCACTTAGTCATTGCTCCATAATCATGAGCACACAGCCTGCCCCGTGCCTGGAATACACTGCTCTCCCTTCTTGCGTATTGGAAGGGCACTTCCCCTTTAAGTCCATGTTCAAGAGCTCTCACCTCCTAGAGCTTTCATGCGGGTGTTCAACTTCGTCTGAAGTCTTCTTTAGTCTGAAAGCATTTACTGATCATCGGATTATTTAGCTCATATTTTTTGTTATTTCCTTGAATTATTGTATATATATTTTTTTAATTTGGCCATGCTGTGTGGCTTGTGAGATCTTAGTTCCCCCACCAGTGATTGAACCCGCACCCTCGGCAGTGAAAGTGTGGAGTCCTAACCACTGGACCGCCAGGAAATTCCCAATTGTATTTTTCTAATGGAGTGTAATGTCACGTATTGAAGGTAGGAAGCATACAGTATTCAACTTCACAGGCTGAACGGATGTCTACCTATTTTTTGCTAGGCAACGTGACGATTCTAAGGTGAACATTCTTCCGCTTTCTAGGAGTATCATAACTTATAGTAGTAGAGATGAGACATTTTGCTTATTAAATATTCATATTTATTACCACTGAACACTATAAAATCATTAACATCTAGACGGTATCTGAAGCCCTAGGAGTAAAGGAGCTTGATCTGAAAAGATTTTAGAGAGACGAGAGCCTAGGGGAGAGAGTCTCAGAGATTCAATATCTAAGACATCAGGAGAGGATACTGAGAGTCCAGGGAAGGCTGTGAGCCTAAAACTGCTCTTTCAAAAAGTCTATTTTTAAAAAACGAACACCGAAAAAAAAATTACTCAGTGTCATAAGTCATGAGGGAAATACAAATTAAAACCACAGTAAGACACCTCTCCCCATCGGCTAGAGTGGTTAAAATTTTATTTATTTTTGGCTGCGTTGGGTCTTCTTTGCTGCCCACGGGCTTTCTCTAGTTGCGGTGAGTGCGGGCTACTCTTTGTTGCGGTGCCTGGGCTTCTCACTGCGGTGGCTCCTCTTGTTGCAGAGCACAGGTTCTAGGCTCGCAGGCTTCAGTAGCTGTGGCTCGCAGGCTCTAGAGCGCAGGCTCAGTAGTTGTGGCGCACCAGTTTAGTTGCTCCGCGTCATGTGGGATCTTCCCGGACCAGGGATCAAACCTATGTCCCTTGCATTGGCAGGCGGATTCTTAACCACTGCGCCACCAGGGAAGTCCCTTTCATGTGGTTTTTATTTGTATTTCCCTAGTGATTAATGATATTGAACTTCTTTTCATGGACTTATTTGACACCTTTAGGTCTTCTTGTGAAGTATGCATTTGCACACAATTGTGAATATTAGTATACAAAACCAATTTTTGCTCCACAGATTTCTTAGTTTGTTAGGATCATTGTTTTTACCGTGATGCTGTGATTCATCAGTATTTTGTATTTGAATAATCTTTGCAAAAATTAAGTTTCAATGCTGATATCTTTAAATTGAATTTACAGTAACCTTCATAATCATGTTAGATGTTTAGATGTTTTACCTTAGACAAAGTGACTTTTAAAAACTTAATTTTGATTGTATGAATTATATTAAAAAATTAAAATGAACTGATTTTTTAATTTGAAGCATCTGATAACACTGACATAAAAACAGGCACCATTTAACTATTTTCAAATCTCTTATTCTGCTAATGGAGCCAACACATTAACAGCTCTTGTTCCACTTTTCATAAGAGCACAAGAAAATGTTCCATAAAAATGAGTGAAATTAATGGAAACAGTCATTTGACCTAGTGCATCACAAAGTGATATGTTAATGGGTTTTCTACACCTGCACATGTTAAATTTTTGGTCTTTGGGCATAGTCTTTTTAAAATAAGTACTTACTTTTCAAGTATACACTAATGCTTCTTCCATTAATTTGTGTCTTCTGGATTTTTAGCAGTCATTTAGTAGTTATTACTGTTGTCCCCATGGTAGATATAAACCCGGCTCCCCCGCATCGGCAGGCGGACGCGCAACCACTGCGCCACCAAGGAAGCCCTGGGCATAGTCTTTTTAAAATAAGTACTTACTTTTCAAGTATACACTAATGTTTCTTCCATTAATTTGTGTCTTCTGGATTTTTAGCAGTCATTTAGTAGTTATTACTGTTGTCCCTATGGTAGATATAAATAGTGGCAAATATATTGTGCAAATAACACTTCTATCATCAATGTTCTTAAGAAATGGAAACACAGTACTTAATTTTTCATTAAACATGCATGTTATGGGTTGAATTGTGTTGTTTTCCTTAAAATTCATATATGCTGACATCCTAATTCCCCATATGACTGTATTGGAGATAGGGCCTTTATGGAGCTATAAGATCATGAGATCAATGAGATCATAAGGGTGGGGCTCTGATCCAATAGGATTAGTGTCCTTATAAGAAGAAATGCCAGAGAGCATGCTTACTTTCTCTTCAACATGTGAGGACACAATGAGAAGGTAGCTGTCACCAAAGAGCTCTCACCAGAACCCAGTATGTTGGCACCCTGATCTTGGACTTCTAGTCTCCAGAATTGTGAAAAAAATAAATTTCTGTTAAGTTACCCCGTCTATAGTATTTTGTTACGATTGCCCAAGCTGGGCTTCCCTGGTGGCGCAGTGGTTGAGAATCCGCCTGCCGATGCAGGGCCTGAGCATGTGCACCCGGAGCCTGTGCCCCACAACGGGAGAGGCCACAACAGTGAGAGGCCCGCATACCACCAAAAAAAAAAAAAAAGATTGCCCAAGCTAATACAGATAGGAGGACACTAGAAGCTTTTGAGACAAGGAGTGACATAATCTGACCTTTTATAGGGACTATTCTGGCTGCTATGTTGAGAAAACCTAGACAACCATAGGTAGCTAAGGGAAGAAACAGGAAGACCAGTTAGAAATGTGGTGGAATAATATACATGAGATATGATAGTGGCTTGAACCACTTGGATAGTAGCTAGCAGATGGTGAGAAATGGTAAGAATCTGGTTTCTGAAGCTACAAAGTGTGCTGAAAAATTAAATGTGATGTACAAAAGAAAGAGGGAATCAAGGATGGCTCAAAAATATTTTGCCTGAGCAAGTGGACAGATGATGAGAACAATTAATGAGATAGGGAAGAATGCAAGCAGTAATTTAGGTGAAGACTTACTAGCAAGATCAGGAATTCTATCTGAGAATGTTAAGTTTGAAATACCTATACACATCTAATCTGCAGGAGAATGATTCAGGCTGTAAAATAAATTTAGGAGTTGTGAGCATTTACATAATTTTTAAAGTCATGATGTAACATAGAAGAACAAATCTGACTCCATATTGAATCTATTGCTTGTGCTCTATTGCTTGAGTTCCAACCCTTGTGCTCCGTTACCTGTGCTTATCATGCTGGCTCTGCACCTTTTGTAAAAGAATGTTGCCTATAGCCTGAAATACGCAGGATAGCCTATCCTTAAGGCTCTGACCTTGAAAGGTATAACAATTTTCCATATAGATATAAAAAGTTGCAGAACAGAGAATAACATTTGTCTTGTTGGAGGTTTGTAAGAACATTGTGACCAGACCTATGTGGACAATTGTAAAAACAAAGGATTCTGGCACCAAGAAGTGTGCAACAACCAGCCACACTGCCTCCTGTTTTAGTATAAAAGAAGCCTGAATTCTAACTCGGGTAAGATGGTTCTTTGGGACATTAATCTGCTATCTTCTCGGTCTGCTGGCTTTCTGAATAAAATCATTATTCCTTGTCCCAACAACTAGTCTCTCAATTTATTGGCCTATCATGCGGCAAGCAGTATGAGCTTAGACTTGGTAACTCTTCAACCAAAACAACATAATTCCAAAGGATTGAGTAAGAAGCAGAAATCAGAATCCAGCTGGCTCCTATTAAACTAGACAAACTAGACCAGGAATGGGCGAACTTTTTCTATAAAAGTCCAGATAGTTAATATTTTAGGATTTATAGGCCATATGGTCTCTGTCACAAAAATGCAACTCTTCCATTGTAGTGGGAAAGCTGCCATAAACAGTATGAAAGTGAATGAGCATGGCTGTGTTCCGATAAATTTGTATTTACAAAAATAGGCAGTGGGCTGAATTTGGCTTGTAGGCCATAGTTTGTGGACTTCTGGACCTCTAAACTGGACAGTAAAGAGATTTTCAAAAGTGTAAAACAATGTCAGTTTTCTCACTAATTTGTTTTGAAGAATACAGTTTTGTTTCGTTTTTCTTTCGTTAAAAACATGTCCTTGTACACTGTTGATGGGAATGTAAATTGGTGCAGTCACTATGGAAAACAGTATGATGTGATCCAGCAATACCACTTCCGGGTATTTATCTGAAGAAAATGAAAACATTAACTTGAAGGCCATATGTACCACCATGTTCATTGCCACATTATCTATAATAGCCAAGACAAGGAAACAATGTAAGTGTCCATTGACGGATAAATGAATAATGAAGATGTGATACACACACACACACACACACACACACACACACACACAGTGGAATATTATTCAGCAATAAAAAAGAAGAAACTCTTACCAATATGAATGGCCCTTGAAGGCATTATGTTAAGTGAAATAAGTCAGATAAAGAAAGACAAATGCTATATAATCTCACATATATGTGGAATCTTAAAAAAAAAAATGAGCTCATAGATACAGAGAATAGATTGATGGTTGCCAGAGGCAGGGGGTGGAGGTTGATGAAATGAGTGAAGGGGAGAAATGTACAAACCTCTAGTCATAAAATACATGTCATGGGGATGTAACGTACAGCATGGCAACTGTAGTTAATAATACAGTATTGCATATTTCAAAGTTGCTAAGGCAGTAGATTCTTAAAAGTTCTTATCACAAGAAAAAAATTTTTGTAACTATGTGAGGTAACATACCTAGTAACTAGACTTATTGTGGTGATCGTTTTGCAATATATACAAACATTAAATGATTATGTTGTACACCTGAAACTAATATATGTCAATTATACCTCAATAAAAATTTTAATAAAAATAATTTTTAAGTATTTATGTTAACATGTAATGGGTTTTTAATTATCATTTTTAAATGAATTAATAGATTTTCTAACTCTCGACTTTAATTTTTAGGGGAGTAAATATTAATAGATATAAGCCACATAACCAAAATCTCTTTGAGGTTCTCAATAATTTTGAAGAGTATAAAGGGAGTCCACAATGTTTGACTAAAGTACTGGTTTAGAAGTTGGGGACTTGAGTAGGAACCAGAAAATGGGACCAAAGAGGGGCTTCCCTGGTGGCGCGGTGGTTGAGAGTCCGCCTGCCAATGCAGGGGACGCGGGTTCGTGCCCCGGTTCGGGAGGATCCCACATGCCGCGGAGGGGCTGGGCCCGTGAGCCATGGCCGCTGAGCCTGCGCGTCCGGAGCCTGTGCTCTGCAACGGGAGAGGCCACAACAGTGAGAGGCCCGCGTACCGCAAAAAAGAAAAAAAAAAAGAAAAGAAAATGGGACCAAAGAGGACCAGCTCATGAGGAAAGAGGGAAACCAGAAATGTGATGTCCTGGAAGCCTAGTGAAGAAATTGTTTCAAGGAGGAGGGTGAGGGTAATTGTGCCAAATGATTGTCAAAATTCTAATGATAAGGACACAATAGACAAGGAATTGTGGAGCTTCAAGGGAAAGGAGGGCCAATTATTTGTGGTAGAACACTGAAGAAGAAGAAGGTGATGGCATCCAGAGCACTGGTTGAAGAATTTGCCTTAAATGAGTGAAAAGTCCCCACTTCTACAGAAAGAGGTAGTAAATGAAGGATGAGGGCAACTACTGGCAAATTTGTAGATGCAGGAGCAGGAAACTGAGGGAATGCCAATCGAAGGGCTTCTATTTTCACCGAGCGGTTAGAAGTGAGACATCTGTTAGGATGAGGGTGTGATGTGTTTGGAGGCTTAGAGAGTGGAACAAGTGAAAGGTGAGAAGATAGCTGACTAGAGAAATGAGAAGGCTAAGCAGGTAATGTTGAATTTCCACGTGGGGTTAGAGATATGAATGTATCATCTAATTCACCAATTGATGTAATTGATGGATTTTCTCTAGCAAATATTTAACAGCTCAGGTGTTGGGACAGAGAAGACAGACAACAGAATGGCTGGATCAGTGATAGGTAAACTTTTTCTGTAAAGAGACTGATAGTACATATTTTAGGAGTTTGGGTCATATGGTCTCCAACACAGCTATTCAACTCTGTCTTTGTATTGTGAAATCTGTCATAGACAATATATAAATGAATGAGCATTGTTGTGTTTCCATAAAACTATTTATGGACACTAAAATTTGAATTTAATATAGTTTTTTATGGAATTTATTTATTTAAATTAGTTTTTTTTAATTAAATTTTTTTTTTTCTTGCCACACCACGTGGCATGTGGGATCTTAGTTCCCTGACCAGGGATCGAACTTGCACCCCCTGCAGTGGAAGCACAGAGTCTTAACCACTGGACCACAAGTGAAGTCCCTAAATTAGTTTTTATATATTGAAAACTATTATTCTTCTTTTGATTTTTTTCAACTGCTTTAAACTGTACAAGTAAATATTAGCTTGTGGGCCATACAAAAACAGGCAACAAGTGGATTTGGTCTGTAGGGACCAGAGTTTGTGAGTCTCTACACTAGACAATGTGACAGATTAGAAAAAAGTTGCACCTTTGAAGAACTGCCCCAGAACTTTGAGTAGAGCCGGGGTTGGCTTTCATGTGTAGGGTGTGCTTGTACAGTACACAAATGCACCTATGTATGTGAGGGTGCTCACAGAGTTAGAGTCTATCCAATGACATGACAACAGGAAACAAAGCATGGGAATTAAGGATATCAGCACAACAATGGCTGAAGTGATGTGTCACTGCAGTGTAAGCTGGATAGGAGTGGAAGTGAAGGTGGAAAGGGGCTGAGAGACACCCAGGCAAGTGGGTCAAGGGCCCTTAAGTCTTGATGAACCCAAGGAACTGATGTAGTAGGAATGGTGAAAGGAAGAGTTGGCAGGAAGATGGAAGTCCTACAGTGGTGTGTTTGAGTTCAAGATTTTAGAGTGAAAGGTTTTCAGATAATAACAGGATGTATGTGGCTCATCCAGGGGTCAAAGTCTGTGATGAGAAAGAAGGAATGACCACGTTGTCAATAAGTGAATGTACAAACAAAGGTTAGAGGTTGCTACAGCTGATGACATGAACCATAAAGGAATAGTGAGGGTGAAAGTATAATGATCTGAAAATGGTTCAGAGCCAAAGAGAAATCCATCAGTTGCTCTATTGTATGCCTGATAGTCCCTGACCATCTCCCTTCCAAAAATTAGCTCCCAACTTTTTGTTCCAACATTCCAAGGAATTAAGTCCTTCAAGATCCATTTCTTTCCTCCCCAAGAATTGGTCTGGCAGAAAAACGGCAGTGAAGAAACTTAGAGGCTAAAAGGTGAGGGAGTGGGAAACCTGGGTAACATTTTTTGCTTCATTATATTCATATATTTCAATTCCTACTGGTGCTCCAGCTGAAAGTATCAGAGGCTTCTTAAACTAAGTATATGCCCGCCATGGCCGCTGAGCCTGCGCGTCCGGAGCCTGTGCTCTGCAACGGGAGAGGCCACAACAGTGAGAGGCCCGCGTACCGCAAAAAAGAAAAAAAAAAAGAAAAGAAAATGGGACCAAAGAGGACCAGCTCATGAGGAAAGAGGGAAACCAGAAATGTGATGTCCTGGAAGCCAAGTGAAGAAATTGTTTCAAGGAGGAGGGTGAGGGTAATTGTGCCAAATGATTGTCAAAATTCTAATGATAAGGACACAATAGACAAGGAATTGTGGAGCTTCAAGGGAAAGGAGGGCCAATTATTTGTGGTAGAACACTGAAGAAGAAGAAGGTGATGGCATCCAGAGCACTGGTTGAAGAATTTGCCTTAAATGAGTGAAAAGTCCCCACTTCTACAGAAAGAGGTAGTAAATGAAGGATGAGGGCAACTACTGGCAAATTTGTAGATGCAGGAGCAGGAAACTGAGGGAATGCCAATCGAAGGGCTTCTATTTTCACCGAGCGGTTAGAAGTGAGACATCTGTTAGGATGAGGGTGTGATGTGTTTGGAGGCTTAGAGAGTGGAACAAGTGAAAGGTGAGAAGATAGCTGACTAGAGAAATGAGAAGGCTAAGCAGGTAATGTTGAATTTCCACGTGGGGTTAGAGATATGAATGTATCATCTAATTCACCAATTGATGTAATTGATGGATTTTCTCTAGCAAATATTTAACAGCTCAGGTGTTGGGACAGAGAAGACAGACAACAGAATGGCTGGATCAGTGATAGGTAAACTTTTTCTGTAAAGAGACTGATAGTACATATTTTAGGAGTTTGGGTCATATGGTCTCCAACACAGCTATTCAACTCTGTCTTTGTATTGTGAAATCTGTCATAGACAATATATAAATGAATGAGCATTGTTGTGTTTCCATAAAACTATTTATGGACACTAAAATTTGAATTTAATATAGTTTTTTATGGAATTTATTTATTTAAATTAGTTTTTTTTAATTAAATTTTTTTTTTTCTTGCCACACCACGTGGCATGTGGGATCTTAGTTCCCTGACCAGGGATCGAACTTGCACCCCCTGCAGTGGAAGCACAGAGTCTTAACCACTGGACCACAAGTGAAGTCCCTAAATTAGTTTTTATATATTGAAAACTATTATTCTTCTTTTGATTTTTTTCAACTGCTTTAAACTGTACAAGTAAATATTAGCTTGTGGGCCATACAAAAACAGGCAACAAGTGGATTTGGTCTGTAGGGACCAGAGTTTGTGAGTCTCTACACTAGACAATGTGACAGATTAGAAAAAAGTTGCACCTTTGAAGAACTGCCCCAGAACTTTGAGTAGAGCCGGGGTTGGCTTTCATGTGTAGGGTGTGCTTGTACAGTACACAAATGCACCTATGTATGTGAGGGTGCTCACAGAGTTAGAGTCTATCCAATGACATGACAACAGGAAACAAAGCATGGGAATTAAGGATATCAGCACAACAATGGCTGAAGTGATGTGTCACTGCAGTGTAAGCTGGATAGGAGTGGAAGTGAAGGTGGAAAGGGGCTGAGAGACACCCAGGCAAGTGGGTCAAGGGCCCTTAAGTCTTGATGAACCCAAGGAACTGATGTAGTAGGAATGGTGAAAGGAAGAGTTGGCAGGAAGATGGAAGTCCTACAGTGGTGTGTTTGAGTTCAAGATTTTAGAGTGAAAGGTTTTCAGATAATAACAGGATGTATGTGGCTCATCCAGGGGTCAAAGTCTGTGATGAGAAAGAAGGAATGACCACGTTGTCAATAAGTGAATGTACAAACAAAGGTTAGAGGTTGCTACAGCTGATGACATGAACCATAAAGGAATAGTGAGGGTGAAAGTATAATGATCTGAAAATGGTTCAGAGCCAAAGAGAAATCCATCAGTTGCTCTATTGTATGCCTGATAGTCCCTGACCATCTCCCTTCCAAAAATTAGCTCCCAACTTTTTGTTCCAACATTCCAAGGAATTAAGTCCTTCAAGATCCATTTCTTTCCTCCCCAAGAATTGGTCTGGCAGAAAAACGGCAGTGAAGAAACTTAGAGGCTAAAAGGTGAGGGAGTGGGAAACCTGGGTAACATTTTTTGCTTCATTATATTCATATATTTCAATTCCTACTGGTGCTCCAGCTGAAAGTATCAGAGGCTTCTTAAACTAAGTATATGCCCAAACATAATTTAATTTTCTCCTTGACACCGTCTCCCTGCTCCCCCTACCTAAAATTTGCCTCCCCTTGAGTATACTCTATTAGTGAAAGACATTACCAACCCTCCCCTGCCACAGCTCCTTTCTTGGTTCTCCTTAATACCTAACTGTGTTGAGATTCAATGCTACTCTTCTGCTTTAGGCTCTCATCATCTCTTACCTGGATGATGACAACATCCTTTCAATGATCTCCCTAATAACTCTGCCTTTATTTAAAATTTTCATATATTGTTCATCATGGATTTTTTGCATTGTTTTTGATTTTTGAAAATATTGCATTAAAATATCATTGATCTTGTTGACTGAGTTTTTGGGGGCCTCCTTAAATTGTGCACACAAAGCAAGTGCTTCACTCACTTCACCCTTGTCCCAGCCCTACTTAGTATCTCTGTTCTTGTCTCCCACAGTCTGTTTTCCATTTAGCGAGGGCAGCCAACTAAAATACATATGTAATCATGTCACATTTCTGCTTAAAGTTCTTCAAGGGATTCCTCTCAGGCTAATTCGACAAGACCTCAATAAGCTCAGTCTTTTTCCAATTCCCGCTTACTATTTTAGCCTCTTTTCTAGATTTCCTCCTCCTTTTCTCATCATCACGATGGCTAACATTATGTCTCAGTACAGAATGAACAAGTTGTTCTTAAAGCTTTCCATGTATTATCTCACTCTATATGATGAGGTAGGGTAAATACTTTTATATTATATTATTTATTTATATATTATATTGTACCCAAAGACACTGAGCTATAAACTTCCACACCTCCCTTCCTCTAGGTTTTTTAAAGCCTTTTCCACATGTTTCCACTGCCCGGAAGGCTCTCCAATCTCCTTTTATGGTTACTTCCTGTGGTAGACTAAATAATGGCCTCCCAAAGACATCCACAGCCCAACCCCCATGTTACCTGACATGGCAAACGACACTCTGATGGGCTTCCCTGGTGGTTCAGTGGTTAAGAATCTGCCTGCCAATACAGGAGACACGGGTTCAACCCTGGGTCCAGGAAGATCTCACATGCCATGGAGCAACTAAGCCCATGCGCCACAACTACTGAGCCTGCGCTCTAGAGCCCATGAGCCACAACTAGTGAGCCCACGTGCCACAACTACTGAAGCCCACGTGCCCAGAGCCCGTGCTCTGTGACAAGACAAGCCACTGCAATGAGAAGCCCATGCACCACAACAAAGAGTAGGCCCCGCTTGCCACAACTAGAGAACACCTGCACGCAGCAAGAGAGCCAATGCAGCCAAAATTAAATAAATAAAATAAATAAATAAATAAAGAAGAAAAGAAAAGACACTCTGAGGATGTGACTATATTAAGAATTTTGAGGTGGGGAAATTATCCTGGATTATCTGGGTGGCTCCTATGGAATCACAAAGGCCCTTACAAGAAGGAGGCAGGAGGATCAGAGTGGGAGAGAATGTGACATAGAAGTAGAGGTCAAAGTGATGCCGCTGCTAGAAGGGGGACATGAGCCAAGCAATGCAGGTGGGCTACAGATATAGGAAAGGACAAGGAACCAATTCTCCCCTAGAGCATCTAGACGGAATACAGCCCTGCTGACACCTTGACTTTGGACCTCCAGTGTCCAGAACTGCAAGATAATAAAATCATGGGTTTTTAAAACTGAGATGTAATTGACATAGAACATTGTATTAGTTTCAGGTGTGCAATAAAGAAGATGTGGTATATTTATACAATGGACTATTATTCAGCCATTAAAAAGAATGAAATAATGCCATTTGTAAAAACGTGGATGCATCTGGAGATTATCATATTAAGTGAAGCAAGTCAGAAAGACAAAGACAAATATCATATGATACTACTTGTATGTGGAATCTAAAAAAAGTGATACAAATGAAATTATATACAAAACACAAATAGACCCACAGACATAGAAAACAAACTTATGGTTACCAAAGGGGAAAGTGGCGGAGGGATAAATTAAGAATTTGGGATTAACATATACACAGTACTATATGTAAAATAGATAACCAACAAGGACCTACTGTAGAGCACAGGGAATTCCACTCAATATTTTGTAATAACCTTTAAAGGAAAAGGATCTGAAAAAGAATAGACATATATGTATAACTGAACCACTTTGCTGTACACCAAAAACTAACACAACATTGTAAATCAACTATACTCCAGTAAAAAAAAAAAATATATATATATATATAAAATGATTCAATATTTGCAGATAATGCAAAATGATCACCACAATAAGTCTAGTTAACATCCATCACCACATGTTACAATCTTTTTTCCTGTGATGAGAACTTTTAAGATTTACTTTCTTAACAATTTCCAAATATGCAAGACGGTATCATTAACTATTGTTGCCATGCTGTACAAATGTGTGTGGTTTTAAGGTACTAAGTTTGTGGCAACTTGTTACAGCAGCAATAGGAAACACTTCCACAGAGAAGCCTTTTTTGATGCCCCCAAACTGAGTTAGTTGTTCCTCCTCAATGTTCGCTCCTGCTGCATTGCATTTCTGGGCTAGGAGTAGAGAGGAGCAAGGCTTGCTATCCACAAATGTCTCTTTGGCATGAAAACAATCAAGGCCCACAAGACTCAGGAAGAAACTTTGACCTCCCCCCAACTGCCTAAAAGAATTAGATAGAGAACCTGTTTCAGGAAGGGAGCTATCGTCATAGATAACTATGGTATGAACTATTTGTGTAGACAGAGAGGAAAGTAGCAAAGTCTGTTTGTTAAAATTTCTCTCTGGGTGTCATTGTCTCTGCATGACCCAGCAAACATTTGTTTACCAAACATTTGCTTTTCCATCTCCGTGTAAATTGCCTTCCTCCACTTTGAGGTCCCAAACCACTCCCCACAACATCCTCTTTTGTCTTCAGCTGAAGATGACATTTCAGGTGAGGGTTTCAGACATTTGGGTGGGTTACTCTGTTTTCCTGGGTTTCACCCTCATATACATGTTATTAAGCTTTTGTTTGATTTTTCTCCTGTTAATCTGTCTCATGTCAATTTAATTCTTGGACCAGCCAGAAGAACCTAGAAGAGTAGAGGAAATTTTTCTTCCTGCCCCACGGGGGACCATCTCTAACTCTAGACTGTAAATTCCTTCAAAAAAGATCATGCCACTCCTTTGTATCCCCAGAGTCTAACTTACAGATACACAAATGCAGCTCAAGAGATTTGTTGAGTGAATGAATGAATGTGACTTCTCAATCAAAGAGGGCTGAGATTACGTGTCAACTGAAATAAAAACACACACCACTGGATAAACAAGGTCCTACTGTATAGCACAGGGAACTATGTTCAACATCCTGTGATAAAACATAATGGAAAAGAATATGTAATATATGTATGTATATATGTATGTATATGTATATATGTATAACTGAATCACTTTTCTGTACAACAGAAATTAACATTGTAAATCAACTATACTTCAAGAAAATAAAATAAAATAAAACATAAAAATTGTGAGTTAAGCTTTATTTGGGGAACTTACTGAGGACAATAGCCTGGGAGACAGCCTCTCAGATAACTAAAGTGAAGCAAAGTGTTCTTCACCCAAAGTGAAGAACCTGATAAGAGCTCAGTGAGAGATGAGCAAAAGCTCTATATAGGCTCTTCCTTAGCTCAAGTCAGCTGAGTTTCTAGATTTCACAGAGTGGGTGAATTATCTATTCATGCTTTGGAATTCGTGCATTGTTTAGAAGATCAGAAATCCAAAGATTTCCCAAAGTTTCCTTCATATTATGCAGAGAACCAGAATTTTTAAGCAAAACCATTGTGACTTTTGTGACCAGGTAATGGAGAACGACATAAAAAAAAGTGTAAAGCACCCAAAGAGCAAGGTACCTATTTTCTCCTAGATACTGTTTCTGTGGTTTCAGTTACCATCACCATGTGATGAGCCCATAAGTGTATTCTTCTCTGTGGATAGGCTACACTCTAGGCGAGAAGAGAAGAGAGCTGAAATGAGCCTTTGATTCAGTTAATTATGACTGCTACTGTAAAAAGTATTTAAAAGAACTATTAAGTTTTAGCTTGTTACTTAATGAAACATCTAAACAAAAGCATCATATTCTGACATTGACATCAATCTCTAACTTATTTATTTAATTTTACCTCAAGCAAAAGTTTTCCAGGCAAGTTCCAGATGCTGTTCGCCAGCTATTTTCTCCTCACATCTTCGTTATTAAACCCTCATGCCTCATTACTCCAAGCCTGTAATAATTGAGGTCATTGACGAAGGTGTCCTCACTCTGCTAATCCCCACTTATTTTTTCCCAAATTACTAACCTTCAGGGAATATCTCAAACCATCATTTCTATTTCTGAGTCAGAAAAACAAAAAGTGGAGAAAGATATGGATGACAAGGACTCTTGGAATATTAGACTTTAACATGGGCCACGTGACAATCTCTCCTTTACCTGGAAAGAGGTAGATTTGATACACTGTCATTGGAAATTCAAGGTGCCCCAAAGCTAGGATTATTTTATTCTCAATACATAACTTTTAAAAACTAAAACAAGATCTAAGGAAAGAGTATGAAGGATGTTTTTGTCTTTGTATCTTTCTCTTTGTTATGAGAATTTTTGTGTACATGTGTTGAGGAGGGGGAAATTTCCCCCTCTACCCTTTTTGCATTCTTGTGGCTGGACTAATAATAAAATTGACACAAGACTGATTAATAGGAGAAAAGGAAACAAAATTTGATTCATGCATATGGCAGACCCATAGAAATGGGACCGAAGAAGTGACCAAAGGAGGCAGCTTTTGTATTTTTTAGACAAAGAAACAATAAATTTGTGAGGAATTGACTGGACAAAGAAACTTAGGTTTGGGGTGCCCAATTAGTAATCTAAACAGAATTTGGGCTGGGGGTAGTAAATTAAAGACGTCGCCAGGTTTGTTTATACAGGCTTCTCAGCCCCAATTCCCTGTCTCTGGTGATAAGGGTGTCCTTCTACCTCCAGATGAAAAGAGGGCACCTTTCACATGAACCATTTATTTCCTGCTTTCAGGGAGACAGAGAGGAGGGTCAGAGTGGCCCTCTTGCATTGGCTGTTTCTTAAGTAACTTTAATTCAAAATAATCAATATGCCATTGAGGTACATTTTGGGGCGGCCTACTCTGAACCCCAACACATGTAATGCTTCAGTTAAAAGAAGCCCACCTTTCAAGGCCCTAAATATAAAAAAATAAAATGTTTTAATTTGGTGTCCCTTTAGGCATCAAGGTCAGTTTACAAGGAAAGAGGCAACTAGGTCATGACAGTGGGTCCTGACCGTAAATGGACTTTTCAAACTTTGGAGACAATTAAGGCAAGAAATTTCAGCAGCAGGTAGCTTTTGCCCCACTGGAATTCTGCCTGAGACTACCATGTTAGAGCTAATCTAACCCGCCATAGGATGGCGGGCCGTCTCAGGAGACCTGAGACCTGTCGCTGACAGCCAGTGCCAAACTGCCCGTCTTGTAAGGCCACATTCCCCCCTGGCCAACCTATATGCAGCTACATGAGTGGGCCCAGCAAAACCGACAGAGGAGTCATCCAACCAACCCCCAGAACTGGCATAAGGAATCCTTGCTGTTAAGTCACCAAGTTTTGGGGTGGTTTAAACAGATTGGAACAGTTGAGGAAGACATCATGAAACTCAACTAAAAAGAAACAACAGGCCCCAAATGGAGTCATTTATGCTAAGTCCACATCACCAAACCAAGACTTAATACCTAACCTAATTGCTATCTCAACCCCCTCCGAATGTGACCTTTAACCAGTCAACCTGGAATTACCTGTCAGCGCTAATCGAGGTAATTTGCCCAATAGGTACTTCTTACCCCTTATGAAGGTGACCCTGCCTGAAACTGCATTCTTTGTTAATAATTTTCTGTTTCTGCCCCTCTTTTTGCCTTTAATAACCTTTCGTTTTCTGTAACTCAAGGGAGCTCCTATCTATTTGCTGGGTGGATGCTCCCTGATGACGAACTGTTTAATAAAGCCAATTTCATCCTTAAATTGACTCCATTGAATTTTTGTTGTTTAACAACATGTACAAAACTAGACTCAATTTTCTTGACTTTCGGAGTCCACTTTTTCTAGTAACAGTGCCTTCATTTCTATTCCATTGCGTCTTGAAACAGAGGCATGCTTTTTCCTTCATTTTCTTTATTCCCCTCTCTAATGTACAGTGTGTTAAGTCTCATTAATTCTTAATAATTTCCTTCTCCATTTTTGCTTCTTTTAACACCGTTACCATGTTTATGTTAATTTAATAACTAAAGCACAGCAATGATTCTTTGTTTTTGATCTTTAGCAGTTCAGTTTCTCCTGAGTCAATTTAATTCCTTAACAACAACAACAAAAGCAGGGCTCGGCTCTTCTTCTTCCCCTTGCTTACTTTCCTCCAAGGCACAAGGGTGGTCATTTTTGCCTCAGGACTTTTACACTTTTACACTTGTTGTGGAAAATATAATCACCAAAATAGAATTTTAAAATTACTTTGTTGTTTGCAAGAGCCGTGTTACAGGAAGGAAAGAGGGGGAGGGTTCACTAACTGTAGGCAAATTACCACCGTACCCCAGTTCCTTAACATATAAAATTACAGGATCTATTTTATCCAACCCCTCCGCCCCTGCCATCCCCCAGAGTTGCCTTGTGGTTAGCAGGGGGGAAATGCCTCCTACACCCAGCAGGGTGGAGGAAGGGAGGGCCCTGTTGTCAAAAGTTCCTGAGAGCTCTTTAAAACAGGTGCTGTTTGCATGCATTTGAGGGTTGTTTTAATTTTTAAAAAATTTTAAATTTTTTGGCCACGCTGCGCAGCATGAGGGATCCTAGTTCCCCAACCAGGGATCGAACCCATGCCCCCTGCAGTGGAAGGGCAGAGTCCTAACCACTGGACCTCCAGGGAAGTCCCTATCTGCATATATTCAAGAGGGTCACACAGCTGGCCAGTAAAACACTCAGGAACCACCATTTACACAAGCCCTTAACTTCTCTAACAACTGATACGTAGTGCTGTAACCATTCAACAAACTCATTTATTCAACAAATATTCTCTGAGTACTAGAGAATATTTGAGATAAACACTGTTCTAGAGGAAACATGCGTCACAATAAACAATATACAAGAATCATATACGCAGAAGTTTTATGAAAGAGTAGGGAAATATATATACCGTGAGAATACTGACCAAAAGAAAGTATATTAATACTAGCAATATTAATATAAATGAAATACACTTTCATACAAAAAAATATTACTAGCAGTTCACTTGTAATGTTGAAATGATCATCAGGAAGACATATCACAATTTTGTTTCTGTATCCTCTGAATAACAGCCTCAATACATATAAAGCAAAAAAGTTGACCCAACTGTAATGGAAAATAAATAATTCCACATTCTTAATAGATTATTGTGGAGAAGCTAATTTCTTTACCATCCCTTCTCTCCCTAAATCTTTGTATTGCGTATTCCTCTCCTTTTTTCCTGACATTATCTTCTTAGAGAGTTAGTTTCAAGTTATTCTATTTAAAATAAAGCCTCCCTATTATTCTTTTTTTATTAAATTATTCTATAATTTAGACAGTAAATATGGTCTATTTTTGCTTCTTTCCAATAGAATACATTTGATCACATTTTTTTTTAATATGGCAGGTTTTTAATAGTCATCAATTTTATCCACATCAGTGTATACATGTCATTCCCAATCGCCCAATTCATCACACCACCACCCCCAGCCCCCGCCACTTTCCCCGCTTGGTGTCCGTATGTTTGTTCTCTACATCTGTGTCTCAATTTCTGCCCTTCAAACCAGTTCACCTGTACCATTTTTCTAGGTGCCACATATATACATTAATATACGATATTTGTTTTTCTCTTTCTGCCTTACCTCACTCTGTATGACAGTCTCTAGATCCATCCACGTCTCAACAAATGAACCAATTTCGTTCCTTTTTATGGCTGAGTAGTATTCCATTGTATATATGCACCACAACTTCTTTTAGTGTCTTTTTGAATTGTGGTTTTCTCTGGGTATATGCCCAGGAGTGGGATTGCTGGATCATATGGTAATTCTATTTAGTTTTTTAAGGAAACTCCATACTGTTTTCCATAGTGGCGGTATCAGTTTACATTCCCACCAACAGTGCAAGAGGGCTCCCTTTCCTCCACACCCTCTCCAGCATTTGTTGTTTGTAGATTTTCTGATGAAGCCCATTCTAACTGGTGTGAGGTGACACCTCATTGTAGTTTTGATTTGCATTTCTCTAAAAATTAGTGATGTTGAGCAGATTTTCATGTGCTTCTTGGCCATGTGTATGTCTTCTTTGGAGAAATGTCTATTTAGGTCTTCTGCCCATTTTGGGATTGGGTGGTTTGTTTTTTTAATATTGAGTTGCATGAGCTGATTATATATTTTGGAGATTAATCCTTTGTACGTTGATTTGTTTGCAAATATTTTCTTCCATTCTGAGGGTTGTCTTTTCATCTTGTTTATGGTTTCCTTTGCTGTGCAAAAGCTTTTAAGTTTCATTAGGTCCCATTTGTTTATTTTTGTTTTTATTTCCATAACTCTAGGAGGTGGATCAAAAAAGATCTTGTTGTGATTTATGTCAAAGAGTGTTCTTCCTATGTTTTCCTCT
>NC_041219.1:70006610-70007554 GCF_002837175.3 Physeter macrocephalus | reverse complement strand
GGGTCTATTGTGTCTCCATACAAATTTTAAGATTTTTTGTTCTAGTTCCGTAAAAAATGCCATTGGTAATTTGATAGGGATTGCACTGAATCTGTAGATTGCTTTGGGTAGTATAGTCATTTTCACAATACTGATTCTTCCAATCCAAGAACACGGTATATCTCTCCAAATGTTGGTATCATCTTTAATTTCTTTCATCAGTGTCTTATAGTTTTTTGCATACAGGTCTTTTGTCTCTCTAGGTATGCTAATTCCTAGGTATTTTATTCTTTTTGTTGCAATGGTAAATGGGAGTGTTTCCTTAATTTCTCTTTCAGATTTTTCATCATTAGTGTATAGGTATGCAAAGATTTCTGTGCATTAATTTTGTATCATACAACTTTACCAGATTTCTTGATTAGCTCTAGTAGTTTTCTGGTGACATCTTTAGGATTCTCTATGTACAGTATCATGTCATCTGCAAACAGTGACAGTTTTACTCCTTCTTTTCCAATTTGTATCCCTTTTCTTTCTTTTTCTTCTCTGATTGCTGAGGCTAGGACTTCCAAAACTATGTTGAATAATAGTCGTGAGAGTGGACATCCTTGTCTTGTTCCTGATCTTAGAGGAAATGCTTTCAGTTTTTCACCATTGAAAATGTTGTGTGCTGTGGCTTTGTCGTAAATGGCCTTTATTATGTTGAGGTAGGTTCCCCCTATGCCCACTTTCTGGAGAGCTTTTATCATAAATGGGTGTTGAATTTTGTCAAAAGCTTTTTCTGCATCTATTGAGATGATCATATGGTTTTTATTCTTCAGTTTGTTAATATGGTGTATCACATGGATTGATTTGCGTATATTAAAGAATCCTTGCATCCCTGGGATAAATCCCACTTGATCATGGTGTATGATCCTTTTAATGTGTTGTTGGATTCTGTTTGCTAGTATTTTGTTGAGGATTTGTGC
>NC_041219.1:70004744-70005692 GCF_002837175.3 Physeter macrocephalus | reverse complement strand
ATGTGGGATCCTCCCATACCGGGGCGCGAACCCGGTTCCCCTGCATCGGCAGGCAGACGCGCAACCACTGCGCCACCAGGGAAGCCCTCTAGGTATTTTTTGATTTCCTCTTTGATTTCTTCACTGATCTCTTGGTTATTTAATAACGTATTGTTTAGCCTCCCTGTGTTTGTGTCTTTTACGTTTTTTCCCCTGTAGTTCATTTCTAATCTCATAGCGTTGTGGTCAGAAAAGATGCTTGATATGATTTCAATTTTCTTAAATTCACTCAGGCTTGATTTGTGACCCAGGATGTGATCTATCCTGGAGAATATTCCGTGCGCACTTGAGAAGAAAATGTAATCTGCTGTTTTTGGCTGGAATGTCCTATAAATATCAATTAAATCTATCTGGTCTCTTGTGTCATTTAAAGCTTGTGTTTCGTTATTTATTTTCATTTTGGATGATGTGTCCATTGGTATATGTGAGGTGTTAAAGTCCCCCACTATTGTTGTAACATTCTTTATTTTAAAGCCTATTTTATCTGATATGAGTATTGCTATTCCAGCTTTCTTTTTCTTTTTTTTAAATTTATTTATTTAATTAATTTATTTTTGGCTGTGCTGGGTCTTCGTTGCTGCACGCGGGCTTTCTCTAGTTGCGGCGAGCAGGGGCTACTCTTCATTGAGGTGCGTAGGCAGTGGCTTCTCATTGCAGAGCACGGGCTCTAGGCACATGGGCTTCAGTAGTTGTGGCACGCGGGTTCAGTAGTTATGGCTCGTGGGCTCTAGAGCGCAGGCTCTGTACTTGTGGCACCCGGGCTTAGTTGCTCCGTGGCATGTGGGATCTTCCCAGACCAGGGCTCGAACCCATGTCCCCTGCATTGGCAGGCGGATTCTTAACCACTGCGCCACCAGGGAAGCCCCTCCAGCTTTCTTTTGATTTCCATTTGCGTGGAATATCTTTTTC
>NC_041219.1:70004144-70004663 GCF_002837175.3 Physeter macrocephalus | reverse complement strand
TGTTAACCTTATGGGAGTTCCCTTGTATGTTATTTGTCATTTTTCCCTTGCTACTTTCAATAGTTTTTTGTCTTTAATTTTTGCCAATTTGATTACTATGTGTCTCGGCGTGTTTCTCTTTGGGTTTATACTGTATGAGACTCTCTGCACTTCCTGGACTTGAGTGGCTATTTCCTTTCCCATGTTAGGGAAGTTTTCGACTATAATCTCTTCAAATATTTTCTCGGGTCCTTTCTCTGTCTCTTCTCCTTCTGGGATCCCTATAATGTGAATGTTGTTGTGTTTAATGTTGTCCCAGAGTTCTCTTAGGCTGTCTTCATTTCTTATCATTCTTTTTCTTTATTTTGTTATTCCATCATTCTGTCTTCCAGGTCACCTATCCATTCTTCTGCCTCAGTTATTCTGCTATTGATTCCTTCTAGTGTAGTTTTCATTTCAGTTATTGTATTGTTCATCTCTGTTTGTTTGTTCTTTAATTCTTCTAGGTGTTTGTTAAACATTTCTTGCATCTTCTCGATC
>NC_041219.1:70000370-70003730 GCF_002837175.3 Physeter macrocephalus | reverse complement strand
TGTGCAAGTTTCCTGATGAGAGGGACTGGTGGTGGGTAGAGCTGGGTGTTGCTCTGGTGGGCAGAGCTCAGTAAAACTTTAATCTGCTTGACTGCTGATGGGTGGGGCTAGGTTCCCTCCCTGTTGGTTGTTTGGCCTGAGGCAACCCAACACTGGAGCCTACCTGGGCTCTTTGGTGGGGCTAATGGCAGACTCTGGGAGGGCTCACACCAAAGAGTACTTTCCAGAACTTCTGCTGTCAGTGTCCTTGTCCCCATGGTGAGCCACAGCCCACCCCTGCCTCTGCAGGAGACCCTCCAACACTAGCAGGTAAGTGTGGTTCAGTCTCCTATGGGGTCACTGCTCCTTCCCCTGGGTCCCGATGTACGCGCTACTTTGTGTGTGCCCTCCAAGGGTGGAGTCTCTGTTTCCGCCAGTCCTGTCAAAGTCCTGCAGTCAAATCCCACTAGCCTTCTAAAGTCTGATTCTCTAGGAATTCCTCCTCCCATTGCCAGACTCGCAGGTTGGGAAGCCCAACGTGAGGCTTAGAACCTTCACTCCAGTGGGTGGACTTCTGTGGTGTAAGTGTTCTCCAGTCTGTGAGTCACCCACCCAGCAGTTATGGGATTTGATTTTGCGGTGATTGCGCCCCTCCTACCATCTCAGTGTGGCTTCTCCTTTGTCTTTGGATGTGCAGTATGTTTTTTGGTGAGTTCCAGTGTCTTCTTGTCAATGATTGTCCAGCAGCTAGTTGTGGTTCTGGTGTTCTCACAAGAGGGAGTGAAACCACGTCCTTCTACTCCGCCCCTCCCTATTATTCTTTACTGTATATATAGTTGTCTGAGTTTACAGAATTCATTTACTTACTTATTAATTTCTCCACTACTGAAATGTATTCCACGAGGGCAAAGATTTGTTTCTCTTTCACCATGAAATCTCTGGTTCCCTAAATGGTTTCTGCCACATAAAAATATTTGCTGAATAAATAAACAACAGTTAACAATTGTTGGATACTTCTGTCTTCTAGGAACTTTAAATGTGTTATTTTAATTCTCCCAACAATCCTTAATTTTACAGACATCCTTAATTCTCACAGAGTGAGTAATTTACTCAGTCTCACACAGTTAGTAAATGACAGAGTTAAGATTTTTTTTAATTAAAAAAATTACGTATTTATTTATTTTTTGGCTGTGTTGGTCTTCATTGAAGTGCATGGGCTTCTCACTGAGGTGGCTTGTCTTTTTGCAGAGCACGGACTCTAGGTGTGCAAACTCCAGTAGTTGTGGCACTCAGGCTCAGTAGTTCTGGCACATGGGCTTAGTTTTTCCACAGCATGTTGGATCTTCCTGAACCATGGCTCGAACCCGTGTCCCCTGCATTGGTAGGTGGATTCTTAACCATTGCGTCACCAGGGAAGTCCCAGAGTTAAGATTTGAATCCAGGGATATTGTCTTCTTGCAAGTCCTTGGCAGTCCATTGAACTTGGGAATCCACCAAAAGCTCTTCTTACACAGTGGTACAACAGTTTATTCATTCAATAAAAATGTGTTGAATTGCCTACTGTGAGTAATGTGCCAGATATGCAATTATGAGGCAGAAATGGACAGTGTTTGATTTCGCAGGGCTTATGTATTATTAGGGCAAAGACTTTAAACAACTACTTGCATAATTAATTATTTAGTTACAATTATTTTAGTATCAGAAGGGGTAACTTAAAGTACTATGACACTACACCACAGGAGACAGTAACCTAATCTGGCAATTCAGGGAACGTTTCTCTGATAGTGTGAAACTGATTCCTACTCATCTTTCCAATTTCAACCTAGATGTCATGAGCACCCCAGACACGGGATGATAATTCATAGAAGAAGAAACTTTAAAAGAAAACTTTTATTAATTGTATGTATTTCTTGTAAGGGCAAAATAAATTTCTCTTCTCTTCTAGGTTCTTTGGCTGGTCTAATATTTAAGACAGAATAACAGGAGAAAAACACATTTAAATACATATGTACAGGAGCCCCTCAGAGACAATGAGACTCAAAGGAGGTCAGGAAATTGAGGCTTATATACATCCTGAGCTGAGGAGAAGGGGGTAGGGGTCTGGGGTGTCAAAGGGGAGGAAAACAAGTCACAGGAAGGTGAGAAGAGTGGATGTTTGGTAATCAGATATTTTCCCCACCATGAAGGTAAATCTTTCAGATAGAAAAGTTATCTCTGGTAATAGCTCTCTCTCTGGGTCAGGCCCCCTATCTAAATTCTTTAAGACAGTTAAGAGAGAGAGAAAAGTTTTTCTTGAATCTGCTGAGTCTTGATTGCCTTCAGCTCAAAATAATCCACATATGCAGAGGGACATATTTTGGGGTCGTGTATTCTGCTTCCCTTCACTCCAATATACAAAGAGTTAAAATAGCTATGACACTGTTATCATGCCTAAGAAACTTGATAATATTATCAAATTTCTGGTCAAAGTGAAAATTTTCCTGATTGTTTCAGAAATGTTCTTCCAGTTGATTTGTTAACATAAGTATCCAATTAACATTCATACACTACATTTGGTAGAATTGCTTCTTCAATCTTTTAAAGTATGTAACATTTTCTCACCTTTTTTTTTTTTTAAACAATATGTTTGTTGGAGAAATTGTTCTATAGACTTGCCCTTAATTTCGGATTTTCCTGATTGCAGCCCCATGATGTTATTTAACATGTTCCGTTGTCCCCTGCATTTTCTGTAAAACTGGTAATTAGGTATAGAAATTTGATCAGATTCAGGTTCAATTTCTTTTGGCAGGAACACTTCATAGGTGTTGAACACATCCTATGGTATCAAATCAGGAGACATATAAGCCTAATTGTCTCTCCTTTTGTGATGTCAGGAGCCATCGATCACCATTGCATAAATCCAGGATTTCATTAGGGTTTGCAGTCTGGTAATATTTTTGTTGTTATTTTTTAACTTTTTAAAATTGAAGTATAGTTGATGTAAAATACTGTATGTTACATGTGTACAATATAGTGATTCACAATTTTTAAAGTTATACTCCATTTATAGTTATTATAAAATATTGGCTATATTTCCCATGTTGTGGAATATATCCTTGTAGATTACTTTATACCTAGTAGTGTGTACCTCTTAATCCGCTACCCTTATATTGTTCTTCCTCCCTTTCCTCTCCCCACTGGTAACCACCAGTTTGTTCTCTATATCTGTGAGTCTG
Organism: Physeter macrocephalus; assembly: GCF_002837175.3. Lineage (NCBI taxonomy): Eukaryota > Metazoa > Chordata > Mammalia > Artiodactyla > Physeteridae > Physeter > Physeter macrocephalus. Next base: position 70,000,536 of record NC_041219.1, on the reverse strand, counting down.
CTTCTTTTTGGTCATATTCACTAGTTTGTTGTATTTTTTAGATTCCACATATAAGAGATATCATACAGCATTTGTCTTTCTCTGTCTGACTTATTTCACTTAGCACAATGCCCTCCAAGTCCATCCATGTTGCTGCAAATGGCAAAATTTCATTCTTTTTATGGCT
>NC_041219.1:69999852-70000245 GCF_002837175.3 Physeter macrocephalus | reverse complement strand
ACACACACACACACACACACACACACACACACCACATCTTCTTTATCCGTGCATCTGTTGGATGCTTAGATTGATTCCACATCTTGGCAATTGTAAATATTGTTATGAACATTGGGGTGCATGTATCTTTTCAAATTAGAGTTTTTGTTTTTTTCTGGTATATACCCAAGAGTGGAATTACTGGATCATATTGACAGTTCAATTTTTAGTTTTTTGAGAAACCTCCATACTGTTTTCCACAGTGGCTATACCAATTTATTGATACATTCCCACCAACAGTGTACAAGGCTTCCCTTTCTCCACTACCTCATCTACATTTGTTATTTGTGTTCTATTTGTTGATACACATTCTGACAGGTGTGAGGTGATATCTCATTGTGTTTTTTTTTTAAT
>NC_041219.1:69990589-69999744 GCF_002837175.3 Physeter macrocephalus | reverse complement strand
ATTTCTTTTTTAATTGAAATATAGTTGATTTACAATGTATTAGTTTCTGGTGTTCAGCAAAGTGATTCATATACAATTTATATATATATATATAAATTATAATGGAAAAGAATATATACATATAAATAATATATATATATAAAGAATATATATATATATTCTTTTCCATTATACTTTATTACAGGACATTGAATATAGTTCCCTGTGCTATACAGTGCAGACTGGTAATATTTTAATATTATTATTCCTTGTTCAATTATGAACTGGAATACATCTATATAGAGAAACTTTCCCTTATAAACCATTCCTTCAGGTTATCCTGAGGTGCAATTCTTCTAGGAAAGGCAAGATAAATGCTTCATTCATTCTTTGTTTAGTTTCTGACTTCAGAATAATGTGTTGGTTTCCTAGCATTCTCCAAAGGGAACAATGAGGCTTTTTATTCTATTGTTGTAAATATCACTATGACTTTTACAAATTTGAAATGTTCCAATAAAAGTATACATATATTGATGTGGTCCAAGAATAAATGTATGTATATTACATACATGTATACAACACCAATATTATTACTAACAATTTGATCACAGAAAACAGATTAAGATTTCTTTGCAGTTATTTTTGTCCTTAGGATAGTTCCCCGTAGGGATATATAGATAAATTCCTATGTTGTAAAGACATTTGGAATAATTTTTTTCTATGTGATTAATCTGCCATTTTTCTACATAATTAGGTTTATTTATTTTATTTCGATTTCAATTATTATTATTATTATTTTTTTTGTGGTACGCGGGCCTCTCACTGTTGTGGCCTCTCCCGTTGCGGAGCACAGGCTCCGGACGCGCAGGCTCAGCGGCCATGGCTCACGGGCCCAACCGCTCCGCGGCATGCGGGATCTTCCGGGACCGGGGCATGAACCCGTGTCCCCTGCATTGGCAGGCGGACTCTCAACCACTGCGCCACCAGGGAAGCCCCGATTTCAATTATTTTTTAAATTTTACTTTGCTTTAAACTTACATATTTCCAAAGTCTATGCTACAAAACAAGGTACTTTTTTGAAAGGATTATCTTCTTTCCTATCTCACACACCCTGTCTTCTCTATCCCCTCATGGCTAACCATTTTTATTAGTTTTCATTTATTCTTCGTTTAAAAATAATATATGTGAATACATTTCTCTATATTTTTATTCCTCCCCTTCCTTAGATAAAGGATACCTGGTGTTTTATTTTTTTTCCTAAACATGTTTGTTTTCTAAACATGCTTGTTTTTCATGCTTAGCCAGTATATCCTGGTAATTACTCCACAGTAGTATACAGATACTGTCTTTATTCATTTTACAGTTGTGTACTATTTAAATATGCAAAATAACATAGTAGTTTATTCAGCCTGTCTTTTCATGATGGGCATATATGTTGTTCTTAGCCTTTTGCTGTTACAAAGAGTGCTATCATTTATAGCCTTGTGCATTCAACTTTCTGTGTTTTTGTTAGTGTTTCTTTGGGATAGGTTTCTGGAAGTGAGAGTTTTGGGTCAACACAAATCCATTTGTACTTGTCCTGAATATCACCATGTTCTCCTCCATGTCGGTTATGTAATTTTGCATTCCCACCAGCAATGTATGGTAATATCTGTTTCCCCACAGCCTTGCCAACAGAGTATGTTGTCAAGCTTGTGGGTTTTTCTCCATCTGATATACAAGAAATGGCAACTCATAATGGTATTAATTTGCATCGTTTTTTAAAATTATGAGCAGCTTTCTATATGGTCAAGGATCATGTGAATTTTTTTTTCTTTGAACCATCTGTTTATATTTCTTAACCATTTTTCAAACACTCTTTTAGATGTTCTTTATACATCAGGGACAGTGCTCTTTTGTGATACAAGTTCCAACTATTATTATGTGAGGAACATGTACGATTTTTCCTTTTCCATACGGCTATTCAGTTATTCCAACATCAGTCATTAAGAAATGGAACATGGCATTGTTTTGCAGCTGAAAGGGGACCAAGGTAGTTGGAATAGGTCAGTGGGAGAGTCATGAAAATAAAGCTAATAAAGTTGGTAAGGGGTAGATTATATAAAATTTTACAGTACAGATTAGAAATTTTCATTTTTATCTTGGTAGCAGTAGATAGACACTGAGGAGTAGTATATGTCAGGGGTGTTTGAGCAAGCTTCCCTTGGCTGGGGGTGGTGGCAGTGGGTCAATTTCTTTACCGAAATTGGAAGCAAGACAAGCCACAGAGGTTAAGTAGTAGCAAAGGTCCCAAGGTATGTAGCTGAATTTATACTTGGAATATTTATTCAAATCCCAACATCTTTAGTATTAAAAGACAGGTAGTTGGGGCTTCCCTGGTGGCGCAGTGGTTGCGCGTCCGCCTGCCAATGCAGGGGAGCCGGGTTCGCGCCCCGGTCTGGGAGGATCCCACATGCCGCGGAGCGGCTGGGCCCGTGAGCCATGGCCGCTGAGCCTCCGCGTCCGGAGCCTGTGCTCCGCAGAGGAAGAGGCTACAACAGAGGGAGGCCCGCATACCACAAAAAAAAAAAAAAAAAAAAAGACATGTAGTTGACTTTTCTTACTCCAATATGGTTCCCATAGGTATTGCTAAAATTTCAACTGCCCCCATCTGAATTGCAATAGCTGTCTGCATGGATGGTGCCTGTAATGTGTGAAGCTGCTCCCTCCTGTGGGAAGCAACTCAACCTACAGCAGGTCTAGAAAACCCTTATGCAACCGTCTGGAACAGACTGCATAGTCATCGTATCACAGTGGGCTGTACAGGGATAGTAGCCATAGATTCGGCTCACTTCTGTTCTTCCCATCAATTGCAGTAACTACTAACTGCCCCACTTGTTAGCACCCCTCCTCTAAATAGTCGACGGTGAGTTCAGCTTGGAAGCTGAATCTTGCTCAAGACACATTTAGTAAATATATATCTCTAGCTTTACTTTTCAAGGTACATTGGATACATTATTGGACAGCCCCTCTAACAAAACGAAAATATTGGAAGTTAACAAAGGGGTTGGGAAATTATGTATCAGTGTAATCCAGTCAATGTTACAGTCAGTGTCTTTGTGAAGATAATGGCCTATAGCAGCGGTCCCCAAACTTTTTGGCACCAGGGACCGGTTTCGTGGAAGACAGTTTTTCCACAGACAGGGGATGGCGGGGTGGGATGGTTCAGGCTGTAATGTGAGAGATGGGGAGCAATGGGCAGCCGCAGATGAAACTTCGCTCGCTGGCCTGCCGCTCACCTCCCGCTGTGCGGCTGGGTTCCTAACAGGCCTCAGACCGGTACCAGTGTGCAGCCGGGGGTTGGGGATGCCTGGCCTATAGGATCCTAAAAACTCTCTTAGTGCCACCTAACTGGCAAAGGAAAAATAATGTAAATACAGTGTTGAGTTAAAACTTTTAAGGGTCAGGTTTATAACTTGTAATGAACTGAGGTGAATTGTGATCTATTTCAGTTTGTATATACTGAAATGAAACATTTCATCCGAAAAACAATCCCCTTGAAATGGAACAATCTAGCACTAGGTGATAGGGTTAACACAGGTGGAGAATCATGGTTTGACTTTAAACAAACCCAACAAGGCAAAAATTAAATAAAAAACCCACTTCTGACTGATGCCCTTCTCTTTAAGTTCTGAACATTTTTACTTTCTTATGAAGAAAAGGGTCTGACAAGAATAAAGGGGCGTCACCTGGTCTTTGGCAAAAAATTCCCCTAAAATAGAGTGATGCAAATATATTCGCTATTTAAAAACATCACTTTGGCTGCTTCACGGTGACTGGACTAGAGGAAAGCAAGAGTGGAAGTGGGGATACCAGTCATCCAGGTGATAAACAATGGAGGAAAGCAGATGGATTTGCGAGATGTTTAGGAGTTATAAACCATAGGACTTGGTGATTCACTGGATGTCAAGGGTAAGGAAGAGGAAGAGTCAAAGGTAATTGTCAACTGTGGCTAGACTTTTCCAGATAGACCTTAAGTACACATCAATGGAAAATCTCTCAGCTTTGCAGTACAGACACTAATAAAGGGAGCTTGTCCTGGTGCTGGCACGGTAAGAAAGTCAAGGCCTTTAGCCTGCTTATTACACTTGCGTGACATGGCTCACTGAGTGCATTGTTGGTTACTGACACAAAGCAATGTGTTCCGCTTTAATAATCTAGCAATGTGGAGAACATCTTACTCAATGTGCTGAGGAAGCCCACCATCCGCTGGGCTTGGCTTTATGAGATTCAAGGAAACCAATGGGAAGATGAGCCTACCTAGATGCCTATTTGGCTCATTTTTATCCTTTATGCAGCTGATTTGCTGCTTTAGAAGTAAATCAACTTGCGGATATGGGGAGGGGGAAGGGTAAACTGTGACGAAGTGAGAGAGCGGCATGGACGCATATACACTACCAAATGTAAATAGATAGCTAGTGGGAAGCAGCCGCATAGCACAGGGAGATCAGCTGGTTGGTTTGTGACCACCTAGAGGGGTGGGATAGGGAGGGTGGGAGGGAGGGAGACGCAAGAGGGAAGAGATATGGGAACATATGTATATGTATAACTGATTCACTTTGTTGTAAAGCAGAAGCTAACACACCACTGTAAAACAGTTATACTCCAATAAAGTTGTTAAAAATAAATAAATAAATAAATACATAAAAGAACTGGTGGTAAACTAGAAAAAAAAAAAAAAAGAAGTAAATCAATGCAAAAGTAACTGAACTGAGTTCAAGTTGTCATTTGTATCTACCCTCAATCTAAACCAGGGAGCCTCTGGCTTGAGCACTTGACTAGGCATCTGGTTACGCTACTGTTTGAGATGGGGACCATAGTGGAGGAGAACTGGGTCTTTTATTTTGCTGCTGTTGTTGTAACTGCTGTTGCTGCAGCTGTGTGAGAGGTAAAGAAAATAAATTCCGTTTTGGATATGTTGACTTGAAGGTCGCTTTGATATTCCAAATGGAAATAGGAACTAGGCAGTTGTATATATGGGTCCAGATCCCAGAAGAAAGTTGTGGGCTAAAGATAAAAATGTGAGAATCCTTAGCCAAACAGATAGAAATGGAAATTATGAACGTGAATGAGATCACCTAGGGAGAGAGTATAGTCAGAAGAGGAGCAAGAACAGGGAACGTGATCAACTGTCAAATGCTATTAAGAGTCATGTAAAATGCAAACTGTCCACTGGATTTAGTGTGCAAAGTTTGATGGCCTTCAGTGAAAGCTGTTTTGGTATAGCGGTGGTAGCTAAAGCCAGATAGAAATAGTTTTAGGAGTGCCTGGGAGGTGAGGAGAGGACACCAAATATAGACAACCCTTGAGAAACTTAACTTTGAGGGGATGGAGAGAGATGAACAAATTTTAGGAAGCCAGGAAAGAAGAGAGAGCATAGTAGTAATAGTATATGTGCTAAATGTTACGTAAATTTAATTCCACAAATATTTGTTGATCACATGAGGGGCACAGGGCAGGGAACTGAGAATTGCAAGATGAGAGACTAGAAAGCAGTCCTTCCCCTCAAGGTGCTCAAAGTTGAATAGGGGAGAGACAGATAAATAATTATGTATAAGGACAGTGCAGTAACACATGTGCTAGACACAGTGGTAGCATAGTATGTTTATTACGAAGGAGAACAGGGAAGACATTTGAAGTCACGTTTAAACTGAGTTATGAATTCTTAATTGTTTTCTCGGATGATTATGAGAAAGGTATTCCAGGCAGAGAGAAAAGCATCATTTACCAGAAAACTGCATGCAGCCTTTAAAGAATATGGGCTCTTGGAATGGCATTGTCTAGATATAAATCCTGCCTCCAAAATTACCAGCTCTGTGACTTTGGGTAATGACCATACCTTTGCCAAGCCTCAACTTCCCCATCTATAAAATGAAAGCTGGGGCCTTCCCTGGTGGCGTAGTTGTTGAGAATCTGCCTGCCAATGCAGGGGACACGGGTTCGAGCCCTGGTCTGGGAGGATCCCACATGCCACGGAGCAACTGGGCCCGTGAGCCATAACTACTGAGCCTGCGTGTCTGGAGCCTGTGCTCCGCAACGGGAGACGCCGCGACAGTGGGAGGCCCGCGCACCGCAATGAAGAGTGGCCCCCACTTGCCGCAACTGGAGAAGGCCCTCGCACAGAAACGCAGACCCAACACAGCCAAAAAATAAAAATAAATTAATTAATTAAAACGAAAGCTGATAATTCCTATGTCAGATTTTTAGGGAGGCATAAAAGCTGAGATGCACTGAATTCAGCTGCAGCTGGTACACAGTAAATATTCAATATACATTAGTTCTTGTTATTACTGTAGGATCTAAAATGCAAAAAGTGTGGCAAGGTATGAAGCTTAAGAAGGTAATCAGGAACCAGATCATGATGGATTTGTCAGGAAATTCAGCATTGTTCCCAGCACTAATGAAAAGAAACTGGTGCAATTATTAGAAGACAAACTGAAGTCAGGCTTAATTCTACCAAAAAAAAAAAAATCTTCAGGAAGCATCTTAATTATAATCTCCTGTTGATGAAGCCTAAGGCAACAGCTATGTACAAGTACCTCTCAGGCTACTAATTAGGAGGCTGAACTGCTAACCTCTGTGCAATCTGCAATTTTTTTTTTTTTTTACATTACAACATCTTGTAACACAATGCATTATTTTTCATTAAGATTGTTGCTAAACTTCAGTTTTCTAATTCTTCTCTTTATATTTTTTGGTATTTAAAAAGAAAAACTGGTAGTATGGCAATGCTTTGATTTCAGTAAAAAAGCTCTTTCACCTCTACCACCAAAACAAAACAAAACACACTACGATTAGCTGATCATGCACTGTAGCTGAACTTGAGAGTATGGTAAGGGCATTTTTAAGTGTAGAGTTAGACTCCATAAAAAAACTGCAGGTAGATCTAAGGAAATTTGCATTGTAACTGTGGTCTCTGTCCTTTTGTCATAGTTTGGGTGGATAAAGGTTTCTCTAGTCCAAAAACTCAGTGGTTTCTCTTTGAGACTTTTATTTTGAGGTAGTTCAACTTCTCACTTATGTAAGCAATATTCCTTCTGTAGAAGAAATTTTTGCTTTGAAAAGATAATTCTGGGTCACCACTGCCTAGAGTACTTAATTTAACCTGTTGAGTAATTTTTTTTTTATTGAGGTAAGATTGGTATGTAACATTACATTAATTTCAGGTGTACGACATAATGATTTGATATATGTATACACCACAAAGTGATCAACACAGTAAGTCTAGTTACCATCCATACAATTGACCACTTTCACCCATTTTGCCCACCCCCAACTGTCTTCTCCTCTGGTAACCACCAATCTTTTCTCTGTATCTATGAGTTTAGTTTTGTTTTGTCTGTTCATTTGTTTTCTTCTTTAGATTCTACATGTAAGTGAAATCATATGGTATTTGTCTTTCTCTGACTTTTTCACTTATCATGATACCCTCAAGTTCCATCCATGTTGTCACAAATGGCGAGATTTCCTTGTTTTTTTATGGCTAAGTAGTATTCCACTGTATATACATACACCATATCTTCTTTATCCATTCACCTATCAAGGGACACTTAGGTTGCTTCCATATCTTGGCTATTTTGTAAATAATGTTGCAATTCAAATGCACACATCTTTTCAAATTAGTGTTTTTGTGTTCAGCAAATACCAACAAGTGGAAGAGCTGGACCATATAGTAGTTCTATTTTTAATTTTTTGAGGAACCTCCATAATGTTTTCCATAGTGGCTGCACCAATTTACACTCCCACCAACAATGTACAAGTGTTCTCTTTTCTCCACATCCTTTCCAACACTTGTTAAATTTTGTCTTTTTGAAAGTAGTCATCCTAATGGGTGTGCGTTGCTATCTCATTGCAGTTTTGATTTGTATTTCCATGATAATTAGTGATGCTGAACATCGTTTCATGTGCCTGTTGGCCATCTGTATGTCTTCTCTAGAAAAATGTCTATTTAGATCCTCAGCCCATTTTAAAATCAGATTGTTTGATTTTTTGCTATTGAATTGTTTGAATTCTTTATACATTTTGGGTATTAACCCCTTATCAGATATATGATTTGTATTCCCATTCAGTAAGTTGTCTTTTAATTTTGTTGATGGTTTCCTTTGCTATGCAGAAGCTTTTAAGTTTGATGTAGTCCCACTTATTTTTGCTTTGGTTACCTTTGCTTTCGGAGTCAGTCCAAAATTTCAATGCCAAGACCAATGTCAAGGATCTTACTGCCTATGTTTTCTTCTAGAAATTTTATGGTTTCAGGTCTTACATTCAAGTCTTTAATCCATTTTGAGCTAATTTTTGCCTATGGTATAAGATAGAAGTCTAGTTTCATTCTTTTGATGTAGCTATCCAGTTTCCCACTGTATATTCTTGGCTCCCTTGTTGTTAGTTAATTGACCATATATTTGTGGGTCTATTTCTGGGCTCCCTATTCTGTTCCACTTATCTGTGTGCCTATTTTTATGACAATATCATACTGTTTTGATACTATAGCTTTGCAGTATAGTTTGAAATCATGGACTGTGATACCTCCAGTTTTGTTCTTCTTCCTCAGGATTGCTTTGGCCATTTGTGGTCTTTTGTGGTCTCATACAAATTTTAGTATTGTTTGTTCTAGTCCTTGAAAAATGGCATTGTAATTTTTGATAGGGATTGCATTGAATCTGTAGAATGCTTTGGGTAATATGGACATTTCAACAATATTAATTCTTCCAATCCAGGAGCATGGAATATTTTTCAATATTTTGTCTTATTTCTTTCACCAGTGTCTTATAGCTTTCAGTATACAAGTCTTTCACCTTGTATTAATTTATTCCTAGGTATTTTATTCTTTTTGATACAATTATAAATGGGATTGTTTTCTTAATTTCTCCTTCTGATAGTTGGTTATTAGTTTAAAGAAAGCAACAGGTTTCTATACATTGATTTTGTATCCTGCAACTATAGTGAATTCATTTATTAGTTCTAACTATTTTTCCGTGGAGTCTTTCTTTATACAGTATTATGTCATCTGTAAATAGTGACAGTTTTACTTGTTTCCTTCCAATTTGGATGCCTTTATTTTTGAGGTTTTTTTTTTTTTTTTTTTGCGGTACGCGGGCCTCTCACTGTTGTGGCCTCTCCCGTTGCGGAGCATGGGCTCC
>NC_041219.1:69897543-69989965 GCF_002837175.3 Physeter macrocephalus | reverse complement strand
GCATGTGGGATCTTCCTGGACTGGGGCACGAACCCGTGTCCCCTGCATCGGCAGGCGGACTCCCAACCACTGCGCCACCAGGGAAGCCCTATTTTTGAGTATTTTTAAAGTTAAAAACATCATCTTGATATCTTCATTTGGGAATTTTCCACTCCTGATGAATCTAGAGGTATAATCTTTTTTACTGGAATGGTTAATGCTGATTTTAGTATTTGATATGGCATGTATTGTTATTGCTACTTTTGATGCGTGGTATGGAGTGATTTGTGTTACCTCTTGCGTGTGTGTGTTTCAACTTCCGTAATTTTTTTCTGATGGTCTGAGCTTATAAATTAGGCCTCATTTTAGCATGTTTATGTATATATTCAATTGGGTCGATTCTTCAAGATGTTTAATCAAGCTTATCTGGTCCAATTAGTTGAACACAATTTCCTATGGTAGGAGGTCCTGAACTACTGCCAGCACTGTAGGTCTTATCTTTAGGTTTGCAGATGTTTAATGACCACACTGAGATGATCTTAGAGTGCAGGGCAATTTCTTTCAAGCAGTGGCTTTGGATTTCGAAATTTTTTGTTTTTGTTTTTCCCCCAAGATCTACCTTAACATCTGTCACCCAGTACACGTGTATATGACAGAATAAAGAGTGTTACTGCATAATACTTACTCGACTATCCGAGAGGTTCCTGAAATTTTTCATTCTGTTTCAGATATAAGAAAAACTGTACCCTTTCCAGGGGTACAGTTTCCAGGGGGAAACCAGTTAAGCTTATTTCACGAACTACTAGTGGGTCGTTAAAGGCAGACTGAAATTTGCTCCTCTAGCAGTCTCCGCTGCTGCTCTTTCTGTCCCAGCCTTTTGGAAATGCATTGCAGAAGTTACCGAGCTGCAGCTGCGGTTCGTTCCTAGAGGGTGGGGCGGTTTTCTTCCTGGGAAGCAGGGCGCCAACCTACAGCCCCAGACTCGGTGGATGATGCGGGGCTCGACCCGTTTCCCTGCCTACCAGCTTCCTCGAAGTCCGTCCCACCTCCTTCATCTGCTCTCCGCGAATTTAGTGCCTCCCGGGAGAAGTGGGCCGAGCGCCGAGCAATCGATGCCTCCTCCCCGCCCTGGGAGCCGCCATTTTGGGGGGAGGAGAAACACGCGTAGGGGCGGCTGTGGGTCAATGGGATGTTGACTGGCTTCTGCTTCTCTTGCCAGCGCTGTGGAGCCGGGGCAGAAGCCTCCAGCGGGGCCGATCCTCCGGCTGCCTCTCCGGAATGAGGCCTCAGTTCCCGCGCAGGACGGCTCCCTTTTTCTTCCGAGAGTAAGTGGCGGCCGGCGGCGCGGCGCGCCCGCGCGCGCCCTCCGCTGTCAGTTACCCCGCGCGCCCCCGTCCCTCCCCCGCCCCGCTGGGCGCAGACTCGCTTGTTTATTTCTGCAGGAGCCCAAGGAGAGGCCGAAGCCGAGACGATGCCTGGGAAGCTGAAGGTGAAAATCGTGGCCGGGCGCCATTTGCCGGTGATGGACCGAGCTAGTGACCTGACTGATGCCTTCGTGGAGGTTGGTGCAAGGTCCTGCCCCTCCAAACACAGGGAGCGCCGAGCCCTGTGAGGAGTCTTAGTCACCTCGCCCGCAGCCTCTCAGCCCATTCCCCTGTCGACCGCCCTGCTGGGTGCCGTGCTTGTCCAGCCCTCCCTGGAGGGCTGACTGCCGAGACTGCAGCCCATGTGATGGGAGCATTGCTCGCAGGCGCCCGCGGCGCGCTCTGCCGCGCGGGGAGGCTGTTACTGCTCTGCCTGCAGGGTGACCCTGATGTCAGGACTCCTAACAGGCCACCTGCCAGTCAGGACATCCCAAGGTGTGACCACGCGGCCACTGAAACACCCCCCCCCCCACACACACACACCCCCTTCGACATCCCAAGGTGTGACCAAGCGGCCACTGAAACACACAGACACACCCACCCACCCCCCACACACACCCAGCCACCCACCCACCCTTCGACATCCCAAGGTGTGACCACGCGGCCACTGAAACACACACACACACACACACACACACACACACACACACACCCTTCTTTGGGGTGGGGGAGGGTAGCTAGCTTTTAATGCTAGAGTGATGGAGATGATGTTTAAGAATGTAGTTCCGGTCCGTTATGGGCACTGGGGGAGCTGCAAGGCGATCTACTCTTTAACAGTATTTTCTGAATCATCAGTTTAAGTGCCAAAATACAAGTGTAACAGTTTTCTTCTCTCGTATAGACTGCTAGGTCTGAGGAGCTGTTTCAGGGTAATTTAGTGCCTTGTGGTAGGAAGCCAATTAAGTGCCATGGATTTAAATTGCAAAATTGCTTTTTAAATCTAATGATTAGTTTAAAACTCATGCTAATTAGCACAGGCCCCGGAAAGTAATAATCCAGAGGAAGAAGCCATGTAAGATTGTAATAAAAATTGTCACGATGAGCCAGAGCATTAGAACGATAATCATTTGGGCTATTAATGTTTAGAGTTGATAGATACATGATAATATACAGCCTGATTCCATATCAATATAAAATATTGTTGATGTTCCCTAAAGATTCTCTGACCTAGTCAGACATTGCCATTGCAATTCTCAAGCTCAACTTCATTTTTATGTGAGAAACAGTTACTGGGTGTGTTCTTGGGCCAGATGATAGGTCATGGGGATACACAGATTGCCAAAGCCTAGTCTGTGCTTTCCAGTAACTCAGAGACCCACACAGTTTAGGTTAATAAATAATAGCTAATATGTATTGTCTCATTATTGCCGGGTCTGTGCTAAGTTTTTTTCAATTCTTAGTCCTTATAACAGTCCTGCTATTGTATTATTTTCCCATATTGTAATTTAAGTACCTGAAAGACACGAGTTATTTGTTTGTTTGTTTTAATATCACATGGACTTTTGTTTCCAAGAAATATATACATGTAATCAATTAAAACATATCTGAAAGGAACCATGAAACCTGAGAACTGCTATGGGGACTTGCTGGTACATAGGAACCTAGCAAATTCAGGAACCAAGGGAAAATGTTCTGAGATAACATTTGCATTGTCAACATCTATTGACTGTTTTTACAATTAAAAATATTTTATAACTTAAAAAAAGCCTAGGAACAGTAAATAATTTGCCCAAGGTGCCTTCACCTTGTAAATCTCCAAAGCCTAGTGGTTTGTTTATCCACGGTGCAAACACTGCCTCTCTAGACAAGATGATGAGTGTTTCTGTAGACTGTGGAAACTTAATTCTGTCTCTGAAGGTTTAGGGAGGCTTCCTAAAAAAAGTGACATTTGAACTGGGCCTTGTAGGGTACCCAGGATTTTACCAGGCAGAGGGAACATCAGAGGCACAGAGTGGGATACATGGTGTGTTAGGAAACCATCTTAGTTTGGGATGTGTCTGGAGTCAAAGCGGATGTGTACGTAGTGGAGGTTGTGAGGGATAAGGCTGGGAAGGTAGGTTGGCGCCAGCACCCTTTTCTGTGTTTTTTGTAAATAGGGGGTAAACGGGGGAAGTTCTTCAAGCAGAAATGAAGTAAGATCATGTTTGGATTAGGTTGTTTCTTTGTAGGATGACTTGAATGGTGATGTTATCGATGGACTGGATAGATGAGAGATGAGGCAAGGAGATCAGTTAAGAAGGTGGTAAAATTACCCAGACAATATGTGCACGTTTAGAATGGCAATGGGGATGGATTAAAGGGGAAAGATTTGAGGGACATTTCTTAGGTAAAATTCTCAGGCCTTGGTAACAAATGGCTTTTGCTGGTGAGGGAGGGATTGGATCAAAGGGTGACTCATTAATTCCTTCTTTCAACAAATAGTTACTGAGTGTCTGGTCTTTGCCAAGCCCCATTGCTAGTCACTGATCTAGCTGATACATATGTGATGGTGAACAAAATAGACTTGGTTCCTGTTTTTATGGAGTTTACATTTTGGTGGGAGAGCCAGACATTAAAAAGTAAAGAAAGAGTACATTTATTTATTTATTTATATTTATATTTTTTATTTATTGGTTGCGTTGGGTCTTCGTTGCTGCGCGCAGGCTTTCTTTAGTTGTGGCGAGCGGGGGCTACTCTTCTTCGTGGTGCACGGGCTTCTCATTGCAGTGGCTTCTCTTGTTGCGCAGCACGGGCTCTATGGAGCGTGGGCTTCACTATCAGTAGTTGTGGCTCTTGGGTTCTATAGAGTGCGGGGCTCAGCAGTTGTGGTGCACGGGCTTTGTTGCTCCACAGCACCTGGGATCTTCCTGGACCAGGGATCGAACCCGTTTCCCCTGCATTGGCAGGCGGATTCTTAACCACTTCGCCACCAGGGAAGTCCCAAGAGTACATTTATAATTACAAGTTGTGATGAGTGCCATGAAAGAAAGCGATAGAGAATCTCAGGAACTTTAGGTTGAATTATCAGGGGAGGCCTCCGAGGAAGTGCCAGTTAGGCAGAGACCTGTGGACGAGAAGGAGCTAGCTGCTCAGGGTGTGTTTATGTTTGTGTGTGTGTCTGTCAGTCTGTCTGTGTAGGGGAGGGGCCGGGCAAAAGAGGCTGGAGGATAGGTGAGTCCCAGCAGAGGGAAGATCCTGAGGGTTTGCTTTGTTTTAGGAAGTGAAGGAAGATGTGTGTTCTGGCATGTAGTAAGTGAAGGGGAGAGTGCTGTAAGGTAACGTTGGAGAGTTAATCAGGGAGCCAGTTGTGCAGGATCCTAGAGGCCATGACTGAAGGTTGGATTTTATTCTCAATTCAGAGAGAAGCACTTGTTGAGATGAGCACTCTTTTGCTGTTTGGAGAATGGACTGCAGAGGGGAAAGAGCTGAAGCGGGCAACTAGTTAGGAGATTCCATTATAGTTCAAAAAAGAGGCAGTGAGGGCCAAGGTGATGGTTTTGCTAGTAGAAGTGGATGGATTCCAGATATGCTTTAAAGATAGACAGTAGAGGATTTGTTGGTAGACTGGAGTAGGGATGAGGGAAAGGGAGACTGAAAGGTGGTTCCTAGCTTTCTGGAGTCTCTGGGGCAATTTTCTCAGTCTCCATAGGGTTGAGAGAGATTGAGTGGGTTGAGAATCAACTTCCATTTGGGCATGTTAAATTTGAGATGTCTTTGGTTCCTTTAATTGGAGTTGTCAAGGAGAAAGTTGGATTTGTGAGTACGGTGTTTCGAAGAGAGGTATGAGTTAAAAATAAGCTCACACAGGCCAGTGCTTCTCAGCTCTGTGAGACCCGGTCCTGCCTTTATATATAGCAGGTATTTTGAAATCTTCCCTTTACTATCTTGGCATGATATCTACAGCTAATATAACCTATCTATGCTCACAGTTTTAAAAAAATCAATATAATGCTCTAACTGTAATATGATAGAGAAATAAAAGTATTTTTTAACGTGTTTCAATATGGAAGTTAATGACCACAGAAGACATGAAGTAATCAGGTTGCGCCCATGATATTTACTGAGCCTTTGTATGTATCAGATACTATACTGGCTGTTGTACAGCATGGTGGGGATAGAGCAGTGAGCAAAATGAAAGTTTCTGTAGTCACGGAACTTAGGTTCTAGTGGAAGGAAGGAGTTAATCAAAAAAATAGTTAAGTAAGAGGTAAAGTATGCTAGATGGTGAGACGCTCCCCATGTGGAGAAAATAAAGCAGAATTCAGGATAGGAAGTACCTCACCTCCATGTAAAATCACGTGAACATGACTGCTCCTCTCACAGAGTGAGACAGTTGCGTAGTTTTGGCATCTCGGATGGGCCTTCACTGCCATTGGTTATCTGATTTCCCAAAATACACCATAGTCAACTCGTGGGAAAAAGAGTTGTCCATTAATTTTCACAGTGGTTGCATTTCTTGACAGTTAATGTGTATTAAAACCCATCATAGTATTCTATCTATAAACCTGAGTTAGGGTCTAGGTAGGCTTTTCGCCCATGTGGCTGTCTGGTGTGGATATTTGAAAGTCATGACATGAGACAAATCTTCATTGTTGGGGACTGTCTCTTGAACTGCAGGACACCTAGCATCTCTGGCCTTCCTTACTAAGTACTATTATGATTCGTCCCTAAATTTGTAAAGTTTCTTTAGAAGTTGGTTCTGTCCCTTTTGCAAACCATTGACTTAGGGGAGAAGAGGGCGGGACCCTTGAATGAACATGACCTTAGGAATTTATTAGAGGTGGAGGACTAGGGGAAGGAAACTGAGATTGTTAGCCAGTGGGTGGGAGACAAATCCAGAAAGTAATGTCTCAGAAGGCAAGAGAGGAAGTTTCTAGAAAGAGGAAATCCGCAACTGTCAGATGGCACTGAGAGGTCAAGTAAGGGGACAGAGAAATCACTGGATTGGACAACATAAGGATGTTAAGGGTCCTGGCTTGAGGAGTGACAAGGACGGAAGCCCATACTGTAGTGATTTAGAGGGTTAAAGTACACGGGAGTAAGGAAGTAGGAGAGGCATGAACAGGCAATTGTTTCAGGAAATATGGCTGTGAAGGGAGAGGAGAAATAGTGTGGTATTCGTGGGGAGTATGGAGCTTTTAGTACTTAAAAAAAATAAGTTGGAAGATATTAGAACATATTTGTGTGCTAATAGGAATAACCCAGCAGAAAGGGAAAGATTACTGCAGGAAAAAGGGGATAATGAAGGATTACAATATAATAAAGGGATAAATTTTGTGATATGGACTCTAAGTACTATATAAGCTCATTGGAAAGGGACATAATGAAGCCCGAGCTGATGATGAGAAATCTTTGTGCTGGGCTTGAAAGATCGTGCCATTTCCATAGGCAGAGAGGAAAAGGGGGCATTTTTTGGATGAAGAGGATAAATGATAAAAGCAAAAGGAGGGAATATAGCACATGTAATTGAAGGGAGGGTTCTTGTTGAATAGAAGTAGGAAATAAAATTTGGCTGGGTAGAGAGGATTCGGATTACTAAGCAGTCTGAAAACGATGGGGAGAAGTCTGTACAGCAGATGCTGTCTTAACCAGTTTCTATTATTCCTCATTACAGTGCCCAATGCTCTGCATTTCTGCCATAAACACATTCTTGAATACCCCATACCGTTTGATTATACTCCAGTGTGCCTGCTTCTCCCATCAGTTGGCTGATATGCTTTACCAAGAGGCAGTTGTGTTTATTTCCTAACCTACTTATGCCAACACTATTTGTTATTGTTATTTATTTAAATCTTATACAAATCAGTGAACTAAGTGGGATAATGAAGTTGATAATGCTGTGTAAAGCATTATGGATACAGTTGCTAAAAATTGCTCTTGAATTAGATGAAGATTGTAAAAAATCTAGGATTCTCTATCCATAGTTATTTTACCAGTGATTTTAAGTTTTACCACACTTTAAAGAAACCCAGACTGGCAAACACAGATGATATGTTATGAGTGTGGTTTATGCAAAAAAAGATGACACAGAACTGTCAGTGGTGGACCCTTACTCAAAGAAGAGGCTTCAGTCTTACGATAAAAGATAGAGGAATGAATATTTATTTATGTTTTATTTGAAAATGTTTACTGTTTGTATCATTTTTAATGATTATCTGATCTAACCAGATTATTTGATTGACTAATCAGATATTGGTCCTGATTGCATTGGGGTTGAGGGAATTTCTACTATATATAATGTGAGGAGTTTAGGAAGCCAGTGAAGACCAAGTAGTACTTAAGGATGATTATTGTGGAAATCTCCAGGATGAACAGGATGGGATTCTGTACAAGGGAAGTATTAGTCAAAATATATCCCAATATTAATGTGCATGTTACAAACTCTTCCACTAAACTACATTATCATTTTGTGTTTATCCAGGAGCCTTTGAGGGAACAGGGAGAGGAAAAGAAATTAATATTTAATGAGCATTTTCTACCAGACATTTTGCTAACTCTCTACATACATTATCCTGTTTAATGCTCACAGCAGCTCCCCTTTTCAGAGGAGGAAGCAGCTTTAAATAACAGGTTAAATAACTTTCTCAAGGTAATTTAGCTAATGAGTGGGGAAAGAGAATGCGTTTACCTTACTAGGGAATCTTGTTAAAATCCCTGATGTTCTTTAACTAAATTGTAAGGCATTCATTTAATTGCTGAGTAATAAAATCTCCTTTGAATTAAATAAGGCCAAATGAACTCTGATTCTTCTTTAGTAGAAGGGGAATCACCACAATGTTGGCAAAACATACACTCTAGCCTTTTCTTCTAAAATCTTGTCTTTTGCTTGTTTGTTTAGTATAGTGTGGGGACTATCAGATTTTTACTATATCTAGAATGGACAGTTGACCAAAAAAAAAAAAAAAAAAGAAATCACAGTATAGCACTACATTATAATGGAACAAAACTGAAGAGGGCTCTGAAATCATATCTTAAGAAATGATATGCTGTTTTTGGCACTTGAGCCAAACTCCTTAAGTTCATTTGGCTTTTGAATGGTTTTGAATGCTTTTATGAATCCTAACGACATTTTACTTCAAATAAAGCAGTTTTTAGGTAAATTAAACAATAAGTATTTCTTTGATATTTTGAATATTGAAATGTAATGAAAACTAGATAAGTAAATGAGCAGATTTCTTCCCAGGTTTCTTTTTCCTTGTTTCATTTCTTTAACATTCGTGATTTAAAAGTAAAAAAAAAAAATTATGCAAGTAATACAGTTGGCCCTTCATATCCCTGGGTTCCACTTCCTCGGATTCAACCGAGGTAGGTAGGTAGGAAATATTTGGAAAAAAATTCCAGAAAGTTCCAAAAAGCAAAACTGGAATTTGTTGTGTGTGGTCGCTATTTACATAGTATTCACATGGTATTTACAACTGTTTACATAGCAGTTACATTGTGTTAGGTACTAAAGAGATGATTTAAAGTGTATGGGAGGCTGTGCATAGGTTATGTGCAGGTACTGTGCCATTTTATATGAGGGACTTGAGCATCCACAGATTTGGGTATCTGTGGGGTTGGGGGATGGGTGGGAGGGGTCCTGGAACCAATACCCGTGGGTACTGAGGGATGACCGTACATGAATAGCTCCTGTTAGAAAAGATTCAAATACTCAAGTAAAACTTGAAAGCCCCTTACTTCTTACTTACAACACTATACTGTGTTGTCTACACCCTTATCAGTCCCTTCTTCAGAGATAATTGCTGTCACTTCTTTGGCATGTATTCATCTATTCCTTCGCCCCTGCTTTAAAAAAAACAAAAACTTTTACATATCATATTTTTGAAAACGTAATCATACTTTTTATATTCTACTACTTATTTTTTTCAGTTATTATGCCATTGACATCGTCCCCTGACAGTACATGTAATCAACTCCATTCTTTAGTAGGGAGCATGTGATTTATTTAGTCATTTTCTTGTTGTCACTAGGTTTTTGTATATCTTTTGGGAAGGGGCCATATGTGAAAGTACTTTAGGATAAATTCCTGGCAGTGAATCCAGAATTTTATAACTGAATCAAAACAGTTTTTGCCATTTGAATTTTATTTTAATTTTTGAATTTTAAATAATCCATTTAAAAAATAGGTAATATATGTGCATGGCTCAAAATTCAAAAGGTACAGAATGAGTCAGCCTCTCATCGCCATTCCTTTAACCGATCTGTCTTGTTGCGTTTAGTGGCCGCTGTTAACATTTGTTGTATATCCTTCCAGAAATAATCTGTGCAGATATAGGCATATATCATATGCCTTATAACATTTTGTCATATTTTTTCCTCCACAAAGAATGCCGTACACACTGCTCTGCAGTAGAGGGATGTATCTTGGACATTGTTCCATACTAGTGCACGGAGAACTGCTTCGATCTTCTGTATAGCACTGCATTGTGTGGCTTTCCCATACTTAATTTAGCCAGTTCCTGATTGATGGACTTCTAGGTTATTTTCAATCTTTTGCTACTATAATGCTGCTTATATATGTCATTGTGCACCTATGTATGAATTTAAAGGGTATGGGCATTTAAAATTTTGATAAGTGTTGTCAGACTGCACTTTGTGAAGATTGTTCTAATTTGCATTCACAGCAACACAGTATTGAGAGTGCCTCATGCACACTGTGTTTTCAAACTGTTTAGTCTTTGCCAACCTGAGTAGTAAAAATGTCGGTTTAGTTTGATTTCTCTTAGTATGAATGAGGTTTTCAGCTGTTGATATACTTAAAAGACATCTATATTTCCATTTCTTTGAATTTCCTTTTTTTGGTTGGTTTGTTGATCTTTTTCTTATTGCTTTGTAGGAACTTGTTAGAAATTGAAGAAATTAGCTGTTTGTGACATATTTGGCAAATCCCTTTTCTCACTTCCTTATTTATCTTTGACTTTATCATATTCCTTACCATGCAGGAACTCATTATTTTTATGTAATTTCTTAAACCTTTTCAACCCTCTGACCAAACTGCCTAGGTACCAAATGGTTGGTATCATTCCTTGATAATTCAGATTGCATGATAAAATAACTAGAAAAATGTACAGAAGATAATAACTATAGGTTTGGGTATTTTGCTTTTAGAACATTTTCTGGACTGATTAAACATTAATATCTACAAGTATTATAATACCAATAGTAGGGTTGTAGGTCAAGAAGGAAAGGAGATTTCATAGATGATCTGATTGAACCAGCATTTCCTAAGTATCTACAACATGCAAAACTCTTTACTGGGTATCAGGATAAACCTTTAATGAATTTTGAGTTTAGAAAAGATACTTAATGGTGATAACTGATAGAATTAGGGAAGAGCTTAGAGAGATCAAATTTAGGAAAGGTGAGACAATCTAGGGAGTAGTTTCTTAACTGTTTTGCTCTTAAGCTTCCTGACCGCTTCTGAAGTCCAGCCTGAGGTTTCACAATCTCCATTCTTTCTTAGAAGCAAGTCCCAGGAATTTAGCCTCCTTTCTGCCTTCTTCCTTTTCTTCTTATTTACTTTTGCATTTTCATTTAGTGTCTGCCAAGACTGGCTATGAAACAGGGTAGTCTCCCCATTCCAACCCCTTTTATTGTCCCTGAAGATAGAAACATAAAACCCTTAATGACCATAGTTTATTGCTGATCGCTGTGTATGCACAGGTAAGGATTTAAAAAGTAACAAATACTGAGGAAGTGAGAAAATATGAGGATATGTTACTAAGTTCTTATAATAATGGGCTGTAGTTCTGGATTCCCTTGATGAGATGGTAAGAGTCCGCTGTCCTTTCTACCTTCTGATTATATTTTGCTGGTCCTCCACCCTTAAGACTTGCCCCTTTTGTCTGAGCTCCTGTTTAGTGAAGGCCATGTGATTACTTTCTCCACACTGACATAATGGTCTGATTTCAATTTCCCTGTAGAGCTAGTCAAGCAGAACAGTGGGTGATCCCTTGTTCCAGGTGTAGTTTATAAACTTGCCTGGACCCATCCATACTTTCTTTCCTTTTGTTTCAGGGGATAGTTGTCTTTTTTCCCCTTCATGGTTACTCCTCCTATTGTTGAGCTGACGTTAAATTTTAATTTTATTCACATTTCTTATATTTTTATTTGAACTGTTCTTACTTGTTTTTAGGTAAAATTTGGTAATACCACCTTTAAAACAGATGTGTATCTCAAGTCCCTCAACCCTCAGTGGAACTCAGAATGGTTTAAATTTGAGGTAAGTTTTTAAATGTCAGGATTTTTGCGTGTGTATTTTTGAGGTGACCCTTTTTTCCCAGGAATGATTGGACTACGTTTTATTTCAGGTATAGTAGTTTTCCTACACCATAAAAATATTTCCTAAGAATATTGAGTTTTCAAAAAATTATGTTACAGTTCAGAAAATATCGTATATGAATAGGAGAACCCAGATTTAAAAGATATTATATTATTATATAGTAATTTTCTCTGGATTTTAGCATATACCAAAAATCACTTAAGAATACTGTACAGATTAAACATTTTTTTGAATTGTGATAAAAATACATATCATAAATATTGCCATTTTAGCCATTTTTTTTTTTTTTTTTTTTTTTTTTTTTTTTTTGTGGTATGCGGGCCTCCCTCCGTTGTGGCCTCTCCCGTTGCGGAGCACAGGCTCCGGACGCGCAGGCTCAGCGGCCACGGCTCACGGGCCCAGCCGCTCCGCGGCATGTGGGATCCTCCCAGACCGGGGCGCGAACCCGGTTCCCCTGCATCGGCAGGCGGACGCGCAACCGCTGCGCCACCAGGGAAGCCCCTAGCCATTTTTAAGTGTACAATACAGTAGCATTAATTGCATTCACATACATACAATGCTGTGCAACCATCACCATTATTTCCAAAATTTTTTCATCACTCCAAAGAGACAATACTCATTCAGCAATGACTCCCCATGCCCCCCTCTCTCCAGCCCCTCGTAACCTCTAATCTGCTTTCTGACTCTGAATTTGCCTATATAAGCATTTCATATAAGTAGAATCATAAGTGTTTGTCCTCTTGTGTATGGTGTCTTTCACTTAGCATAATGTTTTCAGGGTTCATCCATGTTGTGTAGCATGTATCAGAATTTGATTCCTTTTTATGGCCGAATAATAGTCCATTGTATGAATATACCATGTTTTGTTTATCCTCAATCTGTTGCTGCACACTTGGGTTTGTTTCTGCCTTTTGGCTATGGTGAATAATGCTGCAGTGAACATTGGTGTACCAGTATCTGTTTGACTCCCTGTTTTCAGTTCTTTTGGGTCTATACCTAGAAGTGGAATGGCTGAGTCACATGGTAATTTCTGTGTTAAGCTTTTTAAGGAGCTGCCAAACTTTTCCACGGTGGTTGCACCATCTTACATTCTTACCAGCATGTGTGAGAGTTTTGGTTTTTCCATATCCTTGTCAGTACTTGTTATTTTATTTTATTTTATTTTATTTTTTAAATGTAAGCCATCCTAGTAGGTCTGAAGTGGTATTCACGGTATAATTTTAATGTGCATTTTTATTATGAATGAGGTGAGTTTGATTTCCTATGGCTAAGGACCATCTGCATTCTTTTACTTTGAACTGTCTCATATTTAAACCACCTGAAGAAGGTATTTAGGTTTCGGAGGTTGACTTCACCAGACTTGATGACCAGTTTAATACAAAGAATGTAGATGTGAGGTGTTATCTAATCGGTTTTGATTTGCATTTCCCTAATGACTAATCTCTCTACCTTTGCTTAGAGATAAATCTATAAGATTTCTTTTCCTGAAAATAAGTAATCTTTTACATTTGGTATATGTATACATTTATGGTAATGAAGATTTTTAAATTATAAGATTTAATTTTTAAGATATACTTTTTTAGGTGGATGATGAAGATTTACAAGATGAACCTCTCCAGATCACAGTTCTTGACCATGATACATATAGTGCAAATGATGCCATTGGTAAAGTGTACATTGACATTGATCCTTTACTCTACAGTGAGGCTGCGACAGTCATCTCAGGATGGTTTCCAATTTATGATACCATTCATGGTAAGCAGTTCATTTTAAGAAAATAAGTCACAGTCTTTTAATTTATCCTTAAAGACTTTTGTGCTGTGCCGTGCCTGGTGTTTTTAAAATACGTATCTTCAGATGATGTCTTCTCTTTTAATAGACATGTGGTAGTATGTATTGTTGGTAGAATTGTAACTTTTCTGACCATAATTTGAAATAATGCCTGCTAAATTTGTACAATATAGTAAGCAAATGCATCATTTGAAAATCATCTAATATTGCTACTCTGTTTCTAAAACACATTTTAAAATGAATAATCTTGAAACTTTTCTGCTTAAAAATTCTTGAAAGGAAAAAAAATTCTTCAAAGGCTTTTTGTTGCCTAAAGCAAAGTTCTCAAAGTATGGTCTGGGGACATCTGTGGGTCCATGAGATACTTTCACAGGCTCTGTGAAGTGAGATGAGAACTGTTTTCAGGATAATACTTATATGACATTTGCCATTTTTAGTCTCACTTTCTTACAAGTTGTACAATGGAGTTTTCAGAGGTTTTATGATGTACGATGTTACCACACGTTGAATGTAGAGCAGAAATTAGAATCTAACTATTTCATTAAGCTACGCACGATAGAGATTGGCAAAAATGTAATCACTGAATTATCACTAAAATTTTTTTTACCTTATCACTAAAATTTTTTTTGTTTTTCGAAATAGTTATTTTTATAAAAAGTGTTTATTTTGACATAAATCGATTTACTGCTACTTTAAATGGAGTAATAAGTAAATATTTGTCTAAATTCTCAATTTAAATTTATAATATGGTAAATATTGAAGGTTTTGACCCACATAGACAAAGATTCTTTGAGATCGTCAATAATTTTTGAGATTGTAGAGGGGTCCTGCGATCAAAAAGTCGGAGAACCACTAGCCTAAAAATATGTCATCTCTTTAAAATGGCAGATGGACCATTATGGGCATAAGGAACTGGCAGATGCTTCTGCCTACAGTCTTGCATTTTTCTGTCTATTTTACATTTTTGACCTGGCAATTCCATTGATAGTAGTTTATTATAAGAAGATATGATGTTTGATGAGATTTATGTGTATTGTGACATTATTCATATTCTGTATTATTTATTGATGTTTAAAATGGTAAAATAAATTGGAAAACAGGATTTACTTAAATAAATTAGAGCATCTATAGAATGAAAATAATTAGGAAACAAAGTTAGCATTGCTGTTATGATTGATACGTTATTTTTAAATCATTAATTATTTGCCTGATTATTTAATTACACTTTATTTTCTTAAGGTAGAAACTTGTTTTTCCTTTTGAAATTATAGGTATCCGTGGGGAAATCAATGTAGTTGTCAAAGTAGACCTCTTCAATGATTTAAATCGATTTAGGCAGTCATCATGTGGAGTCAAATTCTTTTGCAGTGAGTAAATATATTTTATTACTCATTTGACAGGAAATTTAATAATTGTTAAATATGAGAAATCAAGTTAATGTTTCAGAAGTCTAATGGAAAACCTATTATACCTTGGTCTTAATGCCAAAGAGAAAATTGTGAATTTTTCAGAAGTAATTACTGTAGCTCTGGGAACTGTTTATCTGATTTTAAAGTAAATGATATCTAATTTTTCACAAGTTCAGAGAAAGTTTTTTTAGAAAAATCCAGTGGGGCATGTGTGTGCATGCGGTCATCATGACAGTGACACTGTGGCCCACAGGGAGGCTGCCTCTGGCTGTTCCCCACCTCCCCCCTTCTCTAGTCTCTGTGCCAGCCTCTGCCCACAAGAGTGTGATTAGAAGGAATCACATTAATCATTGCTGGTTACAGTCACTTAGCTCCAGTAGAAAGAGTAACAGGTGAAGATTTTTGGATTTTTTTCAGAATTTTTAAAGAAGAATCCATATATGAATGAGACAATATTTACATAAACCTTATGTTTAGTGATATTGGGTCTGAGGTGGAGAATTGATTGTTAAAGCACTACATAAGATTACAGCTCTGAAATTCTTAAGAATGACTAGAAACAAGATTGAAAATAAAGGTGGAATGTTTTTTACTGCAATGCAACAAATTAATTGATCCTTAGAGAAATTAGATATGGGAATGCAAAGTGTGCATTTGTAGGTGAACTGTGCATTTGCTACAGTCCTAACTCAAAACCCAACAATTAAGGGAATAAACCCAAACGGACCTATACAGAAAGAGTCCACAATTCATTTTAGGCCACATGTTGAAAGAAAATCACTGCATTGTTAAACTAGGTATGTGTCTGCATAATATAAAATATTGTGATGTGAAACAGGTGAGGCACTGTATCTGAACAGTAGCCTATGCTACTTTGATGTCAGCCGGTTGTCAGAGGTTAGCGACAACGTAGAGGGAGAGGACTTGTCACACTTTCTTAGCCAATGAGAACAAATCCCATTAATGTCTACATTTGGGAAACAAATTTGATGAGGCTACAAGTGTGGCGTATTCAGACTTACTTCAAATGGGCTCTTCAAAACCAGGCAATACAGACGTGGAGCCATTTGTGGTGGATGGACGTGTATATCTTGCAGAAGTCTCAAATGGCTTTTAAAAGCAGAATTATTTAACAAGCATAATTACTGGACACTAATTTATAGAGAAGATTGCAAGCTACTCATCTAATGTAGGTTTTACTCTTGTACCAGTAGGTCAACAAAAGGTTAAAATAATTTTCACGTATTTGTCTTACTTTATAAAGGTTAATATTTTATTGCCTATTACATTTCTTTCAAAAGTTAGAACAAATTACTTTTGTCAAATGTGTAAAAGATCTGACTATAATTAAGCTTTGAATAACTGTCAAAAAAAGAAAAAGCCAGTGGCATTTTATGCTGGTATAGGATGCTGAAAGATAGGAGTGGAGCACTAGAGGCGGCACTGTGGTACTATCCACAATGACATAAGCATCTACAGGTATGGAGCCCTGCGGATGCCATGAAATATGGGTCACAATTATGCAGATCTGGGCAATTCATAGCCAGCCTGGACTAATAGGGTTGAAAACTCCTAATAGTTGAGTTAGTTTCAAGGCATGAATATAGTTTGGTATAGATGGTCTCACATTCTCCCCTTTTTAATAAATCCAGTGACATTTGTTCTATGTATTGAATGAGTCTGTTAAGTAGTATAGTGACTACTGAACCAATTGGCCTTATAACCATGGATTATTAGAAACTACAGGCCTGTATGACTTCTCAGATTATGTCAGAAAGGTAATGGTTTGGTTTTTAAGGCTGCAGTATGTGGTGTGCAGAACTTTTTCAAAGGGCTTCCAATAATTAGAGTGTTTTGGTATTCATTATCTGCTCTCTGATTTTTTTTATAGTATCAGCTAGCTCACTTTAATTTTGACTTTTTTACACTTTGTATTGACCGCTATTGAAGATGGTCTTCAGCTGTTTTCTAAATTATAAAAATACAGTTTATATCTACTATGCTTACTTGAGAAAGGCGAGAGGCCTCATGAAGGACAATGATTATTTCTAAGAATAAAATGGAACTTAGAAGACTGATTGAAAGTATTATTATGATTGCATTGAGGTTATCACAGTAAAAGATGTTCTTGTACTATGTATCCAAAAGGTAAGAACTTAGTTGTACATTTTTAAAAAGTTAAATTTAGCCTTGTGATAAATAGAAGCATAATAGATAATTTTTTTAACAGCGACATCTATTCCAAAGTGCTATAGAGCTGTAATAATTCATGGATTTGTAGAAGAACTTGTGGTCAACGAAGACCCAGAATATCAATGGATTGATCGAATTCGCACACCAAGGGCATCAAATGAGGCCAGACAGAGACTCATTTCTTTAATGTCAGGTATTTAAAAAATAATAATAATAACTTCATGGCTGATTGACTTAATCCTCCAAAATTCTTCACTTCCTTTTGACATGCTACTAAAACTTTACAATGAAGACTGAATTGTTAACTGACTGATTCCCTATCCCTGGTCCCGTCCTCCTGAACACATGTGCATTGCCATCTTATAACAAGACGAAATCTGAATCAGAAGCTTATAGTTACTTCTTAACTAGGTAGTAAAAGGAAATTGTACTTATGAAGTGGCATAGTAGAAAGTGCCCTGAACAAGGAGGTAGGAAACTGAGTTCTAGTTTTCCTCCTTGGAGTGTTTATTTGTAGTCAGAGCTTAGGTAATCTCTCTAAGGTGTTTTGTTTAAATGTTGCCTTTTCATAGTCCTTCTCTGACAACTTGTACCTCCTTTTACCCCTACTCCCCCGCCACTCTTATCCCATTACTTTTCTTTATTTTCCTTTGAAGAACTTATTTCCATCTAAGTTTGTGTTTATTATGTATGTATGCGTGAGTGTATATATACACTCACGCATACATACATACAGACACACACACACACACACACACATACTCTCACACAGATATATCAGATAATAAATATGTTATATTTAATAAGTACAAATGTTATATTTATAATAAATTTATATATTTAAATAGAAAATAGAAATATGTTTATACTTATATTAACATGTTAATTATATTTAATATTTGTAAATACATACAAATGTTATATTTAACATAATGTTACACTTGATATATTAAATAATCTATGATTTTCTGGACTCTTTCCTTTTACCACCATGTCCAGCTTTGTATCATGCAACATGCAGATAAGAGGCTGACTGTGTTTTCTTCCTTTTTTCGTAGGTGAACTGCAGAGGAAGATTGGCTTGAAAGTGCTTGAAATGAGAGGAAATGCAGTTGTTGGGTACTTACAGTGTTTTGATCTGGAAGGCGAATCTGGGTTAGTGGTACGAGCCATAGGAACAGCGTGTACACTGGATAAATTAAGTAGCCCAGCAGCATTCCTTCCTGCATGTAATTCCCCATCCAAAGAAATTAAGGAGTAAGTATGAATCGATGAATTGTTCTTATGGAGCGTTTTATCTTTCGCCTACATATTTTCATTTGATTTGAAACATTTTAGTAGAGTTGTTCAACATACATTTTTTTCCTGTAGCAGTTTTCTTATCAGAGATGACTATCAAAATTTGAAGCTTAAAACTATTTAGATATTCCTAATATTTTATTTATACAGTCATGAAATTCAAATTAAGTAATGTAAAATTAAACTTGTTCCACATCTTTAGACACTATATGTCTAAAGCACAAAATGAATGTTTATGCATTCTGAAGAATTTTACTTGTTGTCTGGGGAATGCTTAATACCCTATATCTGATAATCCAATTATGCCTATTATTAGCAACATAGTATAGAAAGCAGGAAAGATTGACCTGTGCAGGGGTCTCAAACTCCAGTGTCTGCAGAGGCCAAGCAGTTTATATAAATAAAATAATTGGGTATAATGGAGAATACTGGGGACTGCATAAAGCAGATGTTGGCACACTTTTTCTGTAAAAGTCCAGATAGTTAATATTTCAAGCACTGGCCATATAGTTTTTATGTTTGTTTACCAAAAAAAAAAAAAGGGAGTTTGCTAATCTTGATCTAAAGGAATTTAAACTCTTACATTTTTTTAAAAAAGTATTTGTGATCCAACAGAACACTTCTGTTGGCTCCATTTGGCTAATGTGTCATCCTTTGTGCCTAAGGCAGAGATTCTCAACATGGTGTTGGTGGTGCTATCAACAAAGAATGCTTGAAATGAAAATTTTCTGTCGTAATGCTTGGGGTGAGGGGGATGATTCTATTGGGGACCAGAAATGCTGACTGTCCCACACAGCTAGGGGCAACTGTGTACAACAAAGACTTGTTCCCTACTAAATGCCAATAGTACTTCCATTGAGAACCATTGCTCTAGAGATTCTTCTAGATCAAGGGTCAACAAACTTTTTTGGTAAATGACGGGAATGGAAATAGCAAGGACTCAACTCTGCAGATGTTGCATGAAAGCAGCTGTCAAGAGTATGCAAATAAATGAGTGTGTCTTTGTTCCAATAAAACTTACTTATTTTCAAAACACATGGCAGGATGGATTTGGCCTGTACTGTATAGTGTGCTGACCTCTGTCTTTTGTCATCAGGAGGTCAGAGTTCTCTAGTCAGAAACCCAAAATGTTTCCCAGTTCAGCAGTAGTCAAGAGAGGTTGCTTAGAAAGCAATCACAATTTTTTTTTTCAAACGGTCTATGTAAAAGTGAGATTCTTGATCTCATCTTTTTCTTTTTCTTTAAATTGTTCCTTTCTGCTGGCCTTTAGTTATTTGGGTTAACTTTTAGTCACAAGAGGGAGCACAGTATTACATATATTGCCTAATTTTATTTGGAAATACATTGATAAGTGAAATAATTGTTTTAAATGATTTATTGAGTGAATTTGCTTTATCTTCCATTTAAAATCTGTCTTAAAAAAGATATGAACTGCCTTCTGCTACAGGTAAAGTCAGATTGTAGGTATAACTTTTTGAGGGATTTAGATTTTTTTTCTTTTTCCGTAGCAAATTTAAGTAAAGAGCTGGGTCCCTCTTCCTTCTGCCACCCTTCAGCTTTATCTGTACTGCCTGAAGGGTCCTGGGCTTTGCAACTGTGATGTCTGAAGTTTTCCTCTTTTCACTGAATCACTTAGTGGAAAGAAAGCTGCAGTACCTGTTGGTGCCTTAAAGTGATATATGGATGGTAGGGGAATACATTTTGCCTTCATTCAGGAAGAGCTCCATTAACGTAAATCTGAGCTTGTCTTAAGTTTTCTTTTTCTAATTTTGTTGTAGCCATTTGCCTTAAATTGTCAGCTGTTCACACCATGAAGAATTTAAGTGGCTTCATTAAGATTTTCTAATGGCATATTACTGCATAAGTCATGTTATTTAAAAAAACAAAAACCTCAGGCTGCTTTATTTCAACCAGCTTCTTTGTATTTTTGTTAATGAATCAATTTGGGCGCTAGTTTAAAATTGTTTTATGAGTCACCTGATTATAATTATTTTGGTATTTAATTTTAACATTGTTGATAAAGGTAGTTTGGATTATGTTCCTGCCTGAATAGATTTAATGTTAGAAATACCACTAGGGTATTCTTGTAAGGCAACCTTTCATGCAAGGAGATTGATAAGAATTAGGACTCAAAGAATACATTATGGTGATGCTCTCTCCATTGTACTTGGATTTTAATTGGATGTCATAATTGGAACATTTAATGATGTTCATTTTATTTTACTTTTATTAATGGTGTGTTCTGCTCCATCAGTTTGTGTTTTCCTTTTAGATATTTAGTATATTATGGAGTATAAAGCTCTTTGCTGTTTCCTAGCTGAACTATCTTGGTGGTAGAAAGTGCATTTAAATATGGTTTATTGATTCTCTACTTTAAAAAAAAAGTACTTTCTAAGAGACGTCATAGTTTCTCCTCTGTACGGCACCGATTCTTAGACTTTTTAACTCCATTAGCCACTTACTTCAACAGAGAAAGAAAAAACAAAAAACCTCACCCAGTTGCTTGTGTAGAAATTGGTAACCAATGAGATATTTGATTTTTATCAGTTAAACACTTTAAAAATTTAAATTACCAACAAAAGCAGAAACATTTGTCCTACAGTAAAAAGCAGTGATATTTTCAGAAAGTAGACGGTCTTTAAAAGACCATTATTGCCAGTTAACGAAAACTCATGTTTGGATCTTGATAAATTGTGATTATTGGGAATGTTCACTGGGCAGCAGAAAAGGAAAAAAGGCCAGGAAAAGTTGGGCTCTCGATTACTTTTAATTTGAATTCCAAAAAATGGGAGTATGGTAGTTTTTCAGAGTGTAGTGACTTAATTCATTTCCCCTCATTGTGCATAAGGGAAGGCATTGCACAATGAAATAGTTGCTAATATGAAGTCCAGGATTCTTAATTATATAATATACCTTTTTTTCCCCATCCACTATAACTATGCTCTTTCAGCTAAATTTCCTTGTGAAAATTTTAAGTGCCATAGATGAATATATATCTGTGTATCTGGTCAAGTATTCTTTACATGTGCATAGATGTGATCTATTGCAGGATATTAGTTGATATCTTACACACTTCAGAATGTAGTTTAACTAAATTCTGTTTAAGTTTAATAATCTATTCTGTTTGAAAGCTACACAAAAGTCATTATATTACTTAATTAATGTTTTTTTTTTCTAGAGCGGTGTCCCTTTGCTTTGTTTTGTTCCCAGTGTAACCTGGTTTTAAGCTGTATACTTGGGGTGCTGAAATATGGAATAATTGGATCTACTTATATTAATTCAATTCACTCATTTCTCTTTATGCTGTCATTTTTCATGTTCTTATGTATAACTCTGTCTTGATATGCTAGACAGAAACAGTTCTGTTAAACTTCCTTTGTAGAAAAATATAATTATATCAGCAGTTATTCATATCTCAGTTTCAAAGTACTATAAGAACATCATATTTGGCTTTTCATTTTTATGTGTGTTTTCTTCCTGAAATATTGTTTAGTAAGCTCTGTGGTGATCAAAATAATAGCAAACATTTTAAAGTAACTGAAAATCCAAATTTTAATCTTTTTCTTATTTAATTCCACTGGTAGTTCTGCTTGCTATTTTTCTTATTCACATTCCTAATTTATTAATCTGATTCTTTGTAACTATTTCTTAACAAATTAATATTTAGCTCTTCTTTTTTATCTCAACTTGTTTTGTGCATGCTAGGGAATAAAAAATAATTCCTCTCCCCTAACTAAAAGCTCCTTTGAAATTACTTTAACATAACTTTGCTATCTCTTGTATGTACTGTTTTCTTTTCTTCCACCTTGACCACAAATTCCCTCAGGTCTCCGCTGGTTCATCCTCCAAGCCATGGATGCCGCTCGACTCACAACAGCCCAATTCACACTGCTACTGGCTCACGACTTACTCAGAACTTCTCTGTGTCTGTTCCCACTCTCATCTATACTGGTACGAGACTGCTCAGACTCCAGAGCTGGGGAAGCAGGCCACAGGCAGAGTGGCTGCAGAGGGCAGGCAGGCAGGTAGCGTAGGCAGGTACCACCAGTCTTTGCTTCCTCCTTTTCTCACTCATAGTCCAGCGGCACTGAAGAAATCCTGTATTTAGCCGCCGCAGAGGCTCTGACTACATCGAAGTGAAAGTGTTCTTCCAGCTTCCAAAGTCTCTTCCACAGATCCTCTAAGAACCCTATCTTGTATATGTATACTGTGAGTTTTTAGGAGAATCCTCCAGTATGTATTTTTGCCATTATTTCTGCATTTGGTTAGAAATAAAATTGATGATTGGACTCTAAGTGAAATAGCTGCCAAAGCTTCTGATTTGCTTATTTTCTTTATATACAAAACTTGTTACAGTAGGGTCTGTTTCATTCTGTGGAAGAGAGCTGTTGGAAAACAGGTAAGCGACTCTTCTGCACAAAATGCGATGTTTCTGTGTAGCCTATATTCATTTTCCACTCTGCTGTGTTTTTAGCTGTGGCACTCTTGATGCTATAGGATAAGGAAACATGTTTTTCTTTTCAAGATACCTGTGTGTGCAAATATAAAAAATATTGTGAATATTTACACACACCATTTGCAGTCATCATTTTTTCTTTCATAACTTAAAAAAGCATTGTTTGTTTGAAAATATTTTTATTCATGTATTTATTCTTTTTGTTTATTTCTTCTTTTAATGTTTTTTTACCCCCTTAGTCTGCCATTTCATGCTTTTTTGCTTTTTTACTTGGCTTATTAACTGTTTCAAGGCAGATCATTACTTATCTGGAGAATGATGAATGGTTAAACAGCAATTGGATGTCTTTGACCTCATACCCAGCTCCACACTTAAGAAATGACTGCTGGCCCTGCCCCAATACTTTCCTGGTGTTTAGATCATGCTGCCTCCATCAAGTCCTTTGGCACATGATTACTTAATATTTCTCCACCTTCTTCTGGCAGGATTCCCTTCAATGAAGATCCCAATCCCAATACTCACTCATCAGGACCCTCAACCCCTCTGAAAAACCAAACTTATTCCTTTTCACCTTCCAAGTCCTACAGTCGACAGTCCTCTTCTTCTGACACAGATTTGAGTTTGACACCCAAAACTGGTAAGGCACTTCCACTCACTTTTTCTCTTTTTCTTTTTTTTCCAAATTTGTTTATGTTCCTTAGTAGCTTTCCATCCAAGCCTTTCTTCCTGTTTTTGGCATTTAAGTTAAAAGATAATGTGAATACTGATCATTTTCAGTTACTACATTTTCAGTTAAAATGTGAAAATTTTGTGTAGTTCAGAAGTTATCTTGTTCAGAGAGTGACATTTTGTTGATTTAATCATAGCATAGATAAGAAGACCAGGATTTATTTTTGCATGTAGTCATTTTCC
The DNA here is from genome assembly GCF_002837175.3 of Physeter macrocephalus. Classification (NCBI taxonomy): domain Eukaryota; kingdom Metazoa; phylum Chordata; class Mammalia; order Artiodactyla; family Physeteridae; genus Physeter; species Physeter macrocephalus. The sequence goes on along the minus strand of NC_041219.1, from coordinate 69,966,241 downwards.
ATTTCATGCTCAAATTAAGAGGAATAACATCGTAAAGCATTTGGATAGAAAGTAACACTAGTAGCTTGCAATACAATTCCTCATGCAGTATAAGCATTTTTGAATTCATTGTTTCTATTTTGGAATTTAATTCTAAGATTTTATTAAGAAAAAAATCTTATAGCTGATATGGTTATTTTGGAGTACATATATCTATTTATTAGCTTATTATTTAAAATATTTGGTTTTGCTAGTCTTACTCTCTAGGTTAGAAAATAGCATTTTTGCTTTACTTATTCTTGCATATTTGCCAGTGTATGAAATTTATAATTTTTCCCTCTCCTATTTGTATTTTGTTAGTCTCTGAGTTTTTGTGAATATGTTTTATGATCAAAACTGATTAAAAAAAATCAAATTAGTTTCTTACTCCTTAAAATAGAATTAGCTTATTTAAATCATTGAATTATTATTCTTAAGAAAATAAAAAATAAATAAAACATTTAAAAGTTAATAGTTTGCAATTTTTGCAAATAGCATTTTTGTCTGGGAGTTTCCTTGCCAGATTGATGAAAACATTTTGCCTAGTTTATTTGCATTATTTTTAATTTGTCATCTTTAATAACTTTATTTTTGTGTTAGACAAGAGATTTAGAAAATGACCCCAGATTTTACGAAAACAGTGAAAAGAACCAGCACTACTTCCAAAGTAAAGGGCATTTTTAAAAATCCTATAGACATAATATCTATTTTTATAAATGTAGTCATAAAATGTAAAGAAGATAATTATTAACACCTAATTCTTTGAAACTAATTGCTTTATTTTTACATGTATAATTATAAATAACAACTTAAAATAATGTGATATTTGATAGTAATGGATGCTTTGGAATATGGCATCTTCACCATATTTGTGTCCTAAAAACTGAACTACTGAAATTGTAGTGAAGTGGGTTTTTTTGTTTTGTTTTGTTTTTAAATAAAGACTGAGATTCTGGCCTTGAAATTCATAACAATGAAAACAGTAATAGCATTTGAAGAGTAAGTTTTCTTAAAAATATTTTTGAGGCTTTGTCCACTGGTTGTTTATTTGTGTATTCCAGGTCACTTTTCAGTATTTCTTATCTTCCTTTTTTTTTGCCATACTACAGACACATTTTTGAAAGTATTTCCTTGGTCTTTCTGTTTCTTTTTTTTCATTCACCAGAAAAGCCAAGTCTAAAGAAGATTGTCAAGTAATAAATTAACTGAACGAGACTTCTCTTCCCTTCGCTTTTAGTAGGCAATCAATTGTACTATCAATGAAAACTTTTTTGCATTTTATTTTCTAGCTCCAAATTTTTAGTTTTTAAAAATTAACTTACAAAAGAGGTATTATTCTCATGTATTTCTATACTTATAAGCTGTCGCTAAATTAATCATTTTGTTTTCCTATAACTATTCAATACCTCAATCGCATATTTATAGGATATTAACAATTTTTAGTTGTTTGGCCTTATCATGGGTCCCCAAAAAATCTTCGAATACTCCTGAGGAGCATTCCTATTTCTCATGGTGATTTAAAGTGGCAAAATTATGAATGTTCTAAAATTTCTAGATCTGTATTTCAGCATGTATTTCATGATAGATTAGTTGTTTATGATTGATTTATTATAGGTAAATTGGAGAGCCAAAAAGAGAATAGAATAAAGTTAATAAAACTTAGACTGAGAAAGTTGTTTTTCTGTTTGTAGTTAAAGCTATCACCCACCTTCAGATGGGTCTTCAGATGGGTTTTTTAAAAATTTCATATTGATTTAAATATTTTTGTAGAGTCTAATTTTTGACATTTTACAAGGTTTTATTTTCATTTTTTTTTTCAAGTATTTAACTAGTAGGAGTGGAATTTTAGAATGCTAGTGTTAGGATATTGATGTGACACCTGACTCAAGCCAGTTTTTACTTTTTTTGGTCAGGCTTTTTGCCATGTATGTTTTTTGTGATCCAGAGGGTATGTCTTTGGCTCTTAGGTACTCAAATCTTTGTAAATATAAACAGTACTGTGATAGGATTTGCGTATTTAAAATTTTAGAAGAAAAAGAAAATCATTAATGTACATCTCAAAGATGGACAGAAGGAAATTAATATTTTATTTATTTAAACTTAATAATGGTGACTATCTGCTTAATGTGGTAGCAAGTGTTGATTTTCTTTGAATGGGTATTCAATTAAAATACTCATAAGTGGTATGTTTTAGTTAATAACATTTGAAGAACATTTGAAGAACTATACTTTTACCACTTTAAATAAGTTTTTATATTTGAGACAACAGATTTCTGGCTTTAAAAAATGTGGTACATTTTAGCTTTACACAGTCTTAAGCAAAAAATGGCAGGAAAGTCAGCTAAAAGTAATTAGAATGGCATAAAATCCTATGTTAGTGATTTAAAAAATTTTAATGAGTGCAGAGTTTGTAAAGGTTTTGTTGAGTTTTAGACTATGCCTTTTATTTATATTATGTTGAATAGATGATCTTGCTGATGACTTCATATGCTTACTTGATTTGTGTATGCATTTTACAGTTCATTTCTACTGTTATGTTTTGCTTCATCATTGCTTTCCTTATCCTGCATTTTCTGGTCATCTTCTGAATCTGCAACTTTTCTCTGCTACTTTCCTCCACAGCACCTTACCCACAGGGGGCTAGGATTTACCTGTGTCCCAGCTCCCCCTCTCTCTCTTGTGGTTCCCTTCATCTTAAAAAGTCCTGTCTTCTCCTCTCGGAATCTAGCCTTCCCCCTCATCCTTCTAGCCTTGTCAGCCCAGTTCTGAGGAAAAGTGTTTCTTTCAGTGAAGAGCTGTTCCTGGCTGCTTCTGGTAGGATCATATTATGTCAGCTTTTTAATCCCTTTATTTTAAATCATCTTTGAAAAAAATTAATTATTTCATACCATATAGAAGTATTGGGTATTTTACACAGGATATACTCTTACTTTTCTCATTGGCAGACAGAGTTTAATGGTTAGAATTATTATGAGGACATGATTGAGGATTACTTGATGGATAATTATGAATATTCTGTTAAAAGAATTTTATGTATTAAAAAATTATATGTCTAAGGACACATAGATCTGCATATTTCCAATAATTATTAGATTCTCATTACCAGAGTTTCTGTTTTAGATGCTTTACTTTCTTTCCCTTCACACCAACTCCATTCATGTTGAACCTATACCATCATGTTGCTAAACCATATGGTTACATTAGTAAATTATTCTGTTTGAATCAGTTTAAGTCTCATTTTGGTGATATTCTTTAATTATCCATTTTTTTTCTGTCCATTGCATTAATTTTCAAGTTATTCTGCTCTATTTTCTGATATTTCATTTATCTCTACAAAATTACGTTTTATTTTATGACTTTCAATATGCTTCATATAAAGATCTTGGTTTCATTTCTGTGTTTAGTATTGTATAGTCTCTAAAAATTACGTTTAGGTTACTACAAGAAAAATAAATTTCTTTTTTATTTTTAAAGAACAGAATGGGACTATACACATGCTAACTTTTGTTTCCTTATCCAAGAACAGCTAAAAATATAAAAGTAAATTAGTTCCTTTTTTAAGTCATCGTCGTAAATCTGCCTGCATTTATCTTCAGTTTTAAAAGTTGGGACTAAACTATTAACTCTAGTTTGTAGAGTACTGGCTTCTCACCTGTCCCTTGCTTTCTATAATTCTTTGACCATAATAGGTCTATTAGTATTATCAAAAGAATAAACTAAGATAGGGAAAGAAATTTAAAATTAAGCCTTTTAAAAAATACATCTAAGAGCTTGGGAAATGTAATTCTTTCATCCATGACTGTGTACATTTGTGAGGTGTCTATTATATGTCTCTGGTTTTTTTAAAAAACTCTTTAATTTTTGCAAACGAGTGTTAAAAACTATGATATGAATATTAATACTGTTTTGTCATGAATGTTATGTTTAGTAATGGGAAATTATCAGAAAATAGATGTGACTATATTTCAAAATTGCCTGAAATTATTTATGCTCTTTAGAGAATTTTAGAATATTTTAAATAAGTCCAATTAGTGCTTCTTCTCTCTATATATTTACTTTTAAACAAACATTTAATTTTCTCTTATTTCTTTTAGTACTCTTAAATTGTTAGCATGGTATAAGTAATTGGTATTATATTGATTATTTTTTATTAGAAGATTCAACTTTTCAAATTGAATATTATATAAAAATTTATCACCTTAATATAATTTTATAAATGATTTTTAGAACAAATTAAGTCCAAAGCTTGCTGTGATCAGTAGGACTTTGGCATCTTGCTTCTAAAGAAAACTTTGTGAATAAAATAAGTAAAATATGTGCTTAGTTGCCATCACAAATACTTTAGATATTTGGATTGTTTTTAACAGATTTTGACTCATGATATTTATGAAGATGAATGCAATTAAACTGTCTGTTTCTCTAGTTGTTTTTTGGTTGTTATTTATGTACTGATGTTCTGTAGGAATGGGAAGTGGTAGTGCTGGAAAAGAAGGGGGGCCCTTTAAAGCTCTTTTAAGACAACAGACTCAGTCAGCATTGGAACAGAGGGTAAGAGTCACTCAACATTCTTTATTCTTACACTGTTAATATGATTTTATTATCATGCTTCCATGTACTTATAACTTATTTTTATAAACTAGTTTTGGTCATGTATCTATAATACTGTAATTTCAATCCAAAATATATTTAAGGTATCAGAGTAATTCATTTATGAATAATTACTTTTAATTTGGAATAATTCTATAAATATTTTTGTTTTGTCTTCCAGTATTATATTAGAAATAATCTATTTGGAAATATCCATTGAATGATGAAATCATTTCTGATTTTACATTAAAGTTATAATATGTAAAAGAAAATAGATAATTTTCTAGAAAAAATTTTATTGATGTTATTATATTAAAAATAATTTTTTAGTATATTAATATATTTATTTTCTGAGAAGATATTTATCACTGGCCAATGTCCTTGGGGTTAAGAAATGCAGATTCCATATTTCTACAGATTAACATAGATAAAGTGGTTGTTCAGTATGTGAATACGTCACTTTTAATAACTATAAATTTGTTTTATTAAATATGTTGTGTGGAACAATGAATAGTTAAAGTTTTGGGATGATTTTCTCTTTTTATTTTTAATTTTTTTGTATAAACTTTATTGCTAAGGGAGGATCACCTCATAGGTTCTGTAGGAGGCAGGTATGTTTCTGAACCTGTGTGAGAACCTATTTCATGTATCGGTAGCTTTTGTAGTTTTAATCTTGATCATTTAAATTTTATTTAAGCTGTTAACAAATGTTGCCAGCTTTTTTTCTTTTCATAATGCAAAGTTTTTGTTTTTTAATTTAATAGCACTATGAGGCTCATTTTTTTTTTCCTACTTAACTAATATAGTGCATGATTTTATATGTCATGTCAGTTATTTTAAGGCACAGTTCTGTAGCTTTCATTATGTCTGATTTGGAAGTTATAAGCGTTTACAGAATTTTCTTTTACATGTTCCACTTTATACTAGCATTAAATTAAAAAAGGATGAAACATAGTGAATGCCTGTAAAAGGATGTATTTTATAAACCAAAGGTATTTCTTTTCTAGAGGTTGACTTTTGAGAAGAGTGTTTTTCAGATCCTATTATTATAAACAGTACAATAAGTAATTTTTTTAGACTTTCTTTCCTGGTGCTGAAAGTATCTGTGTACGCACTGTTTGCCTTTTAGACGAGGCTGGAGAGAACAGAGCTGAACAAACAGAGCGATGGGACTTTAGCAGTACCTAGTTCTTTGCCTTATGCTCTGTCAGGCAGCAGTTGCCTTTCAGCTACTCTCACATCTGGCAGCTCTCACATCTACCAACTACTGCCATCAAGTAGCCCACCTAAACATTCAGAATGTGCATTGAAACCAAACATAGACTAACAGAATGGGGAAGAGGGTCAGATAGAGTTGTGTGTGTCACTTACAGTTTTTAGGCCGGAGAGCTCTTACCGCCTCCCCACTCCCAGTTTTACACTCTCTCGAGTCCCGTACACTCGGAATATTTCCTGTAATCTAATTACCGTTCTAGAATTCACAGGAACAGAAAAACTTGAGTTGCCTTGACATTTGCTATAATGAAATTTTGCTTGTATGTTAAGCCTGTGACTTTACCCTGTGTACTAAGAAGTTTGAAGAGCACCTAGCTTTAAAAGAAAAAAAAATACTAATCAATGAAAATTGTTTTGGATTTAGTTTGGATAATATTTATGTTTTCAAATATGCTTTCAAAAATTCTTAAAATTTTGGACACATTAACACATTGGGCATACATTACTAGATAATCCTCGTGGCATTAACAGCAAAGGTGTGGAGAACTACAGTTTTCACTTACAACTTTATAAAACCTCAGTTGGCAATATATTTACATTACCGAACCTTGCAGTGGCAGTTACTTGAATTTGTGAGCCTCCCTCACTACCCTGTGTACGTAATAAATAGAAAAAGCATTACCTTGTTTGGCTTTCCCATTTACCTGTGGTTGCCATTAGTATGGGAAAAATATGTGCAGAAGTATGAAGAATTCTCCCTGTATGTGTACAGATATGCCTTAACTTTGCCAAGTTGAACACTCGATCAAGTTGAACACATGATCTACTTATCATTTTATATATTCATTTTAAAATACTCATTTCTACCCCTTGATACCTTTAATAAATTATATGGCTTTTTTTTCTTATGGAAAAGAGAAGCTTTATTTGTCCATCATCTTTTATTTTATGAGTTATTCAAGTAGCAGTTCTCAAAAATAAAAGCGTTATTTTTCTTCTCTCACAAGAGCATTAAAAAATAAGTTGACAAGATCTTGGTAATAGGTATCAGATTATTGGGGGATTAGAAATAGAGATAAAACTTTTATTTAGATTTAGGTTCTGCCTATGAACTATTTGCTGTAAAGCAAATAGATTTATTTTTTCAATATGATTTTTTTTTCACTTGTAAGAAAAATGAAGTTACTTTTTAGATTCCGGTATGTATATTTTTCTTCAATAAAGAAACCTAATTGACTTAGTTTAACCTAGTATTTCCCAAATATATTTTACCATGGAGTCTTCCATTTAAAGAAAGAAACTTTCTTTAACTTTGGGAAACTTAGATATAAAGCAAAGTCTTTTGACAAATTATCTTTTTAGAAGTGGGGATAAAATTATATAATAAATCATAGTAGGAACCTGGCATGGAGGTTTATATCTAGAAAGTTTACTCTGGTGTCTTGAGATAATAAAAAGAATCTCTGATTTCAAAACAAATTGCTTAAATATCTTCTAAGAAAAATCCTATTTAAATCTTAAAAAAAAAATCAATTTTGTTCTCAGAATTTTCAACTAGCCTGTCTTTGAGCACATGCTATTAAATGATTTATGCTGCATGTACTTGGCTTATGTCAAAGTATCAACATATGAAGTTTTATCTAGGCTCCACAGGGCAAGGTTTTTTTTTTTAATGTATTTATTTATTTTTGGCTGTGTTGGGTCTTCGTTGCTGCACATGGGCTTTCTCTAGTTGCAGTGAGCAGGGCTACTCTTGGTTGCGGTGCGTGGGCTTCTCATTGCGGTGGCTTCTCTTGTTGCGGAGCACGGGCTCTAGGCGCGCGGGCTTCAGTAGTTGTGGCACGCAGGCTCAGTAGTTGTGGCTCGTGGGCTCTAGAGCACAGGCTCAGCAGTTGTGGCACAGGGGCTTAGTTGCTCCGTGGCATGTGGGATCTTCCCGGCCCAGGGCTCGAACCCGTGTCCCTTTCATTGGCAGGTGGATTCTTAACCATTGTGCTACCAGGGAAGTCCAGGATGTTTTTAATGTAAGGGCTTTCCAGAGAAAATGTCTTCTATAGTCCCTGGCATTCCCATCTGGACATTGAAAGCAGGGTGTGCTTGGGCTGATCTTAAGGAAGCTGTCCTTTTCAGTGAAAGAGAACCTATAGATTCATCAGGTATAGTAACAGACTAGAGATTAAAATCAATTCTTTAACTCAGTGTTTTAACCAGAAATGGCAAGAAGCCAGGTGATAAAGTCTGTGGTTCAGAAAGAACCTAGGCCCTCTTCATCTCAGTTTTTGACCTGAAACACGGAGATGATAATACCTCCATCTCAGGGTGTGGGAAATAATTGTGAAGCATAGTTTTAAGCTACTGTGCATAGGACTGGCACACTGTAAGTGCTCCATAGTAGTCACTGGTGATGGTAGTGGGAGGATAGGTATCTAACAGTCAGCTGAGATACTGGCAGTAGCTCTTCTGAGAGAATTGTCTGAAGATGCTAGTTTGGGTTGATTAACGATGCCATTTTAATTGTAGGTTAAATTTTGTGTGTTAAACTGAGGGAGTGTGCTGGATGAACTGGGGACAGTTAGGACAGAGTTTAAGTTGGTAGGGTGGGTCTCCGCCTCTTTGGGCAGCCATTCCCCTACATTTTCTGCTGTGACTGGCTCTAGAGTGATGCTTTCCCTCTTGTCCCTTTATCCCATCTTCTGAAATCTGGGGAGAAGAGTCAAAGAATCCTGAATAGAGAAATCATTTAGGTTCATTTTTTTCATACTTATCTGAAATCTTATATGCAGATGGTTTCCAGCATGGAATTTACCTAATTTATTTCTCAATTTTTGGTGGAAGTACTGTTTTCCATTTAGCTTACAAAATTTTCATTTTCAGTGTCTCTTACCCAGAATATTTAAAATATTAACTATCAAGATTAAGTGTAAAGTGCTTTTTTATACTTGGCCACAGTAGTTTGAGGAAATTTAAAAACTTCCGTATTCTTAAAATAGAAAAAATCTTAAAGATCTAATGTATTAGGTAAAATACTAAAGTTTCCAGTAACATAAGCTTACCTGTACATTTCTCATTTAAACCTTATATTTTAAAAAATTTAGATGGAAATAAGGAGCTATCTTGACTAACCATTTTATAATACTTTTAAGTAAAATTCTCCTCCCGTCGTCTCCCTTCTCTTCCTTTTCCTCTTCCTATCAGCTGGGCCAAACCTGTCCACTTCCACTGACTGCTTTTTTACTCCTTTTTTATAGAGCCTAGGTTTTTCTTGCCCTCATTAAAGATTACTTTTAAATTCTAATGAATTTATTTCTAAATATGTATGTGTGTATACGTATACACACACATGCACACACATATTTTTTAATACTGTATCTCATGGGTTATTGAGGTGTGCAGGACTGTTTGCCTCTGTGGTAAATGGCTCCAAGTTGCTATGCTGTGTGAATTATGCTTTGGTCAGTTTGTATTCTCCATGCTTTAAGCAGACAATCAGTAATCTTGCTGTGTTTAATGTGCCTGCTTCTAGTAGTATTCTGTATCTCTTTATCTCCCAGCTTTTATTTGCTGCATTTAATCTGCTGTGGGTCCAGAAAAAAAGATACCAATAGATTTTAGAATATGTTCCTAACATTATACATTTATAATTACCATATATCATCATATGAATATGGTCTGTGGGGATCTCTTATGAATGAAGTACCTGAAGTTTAGTACTTGGAACTGTAACAGTTCTTTTGACTGTTGAGAGCTCTGTTTACTTATTTTCCAGTTCTCAGTTATGTTCTGAATAGCTGAGGCTACTGGTAAATGACTTTTGGTTAAGTGAGCTACATTAATCTTGCAGCTAGACAGGTTGGATATTAAGTTTCCCTTACTTGCATCCAATCTGTACAACGTGAGAGGCTTCTGTATTTGGGCAACCACAGGAACTCCCCTTTCTTTCTGGGTGTTGTTTCAATGAATTTCCTTTCTCTGCTTTACCATTTCTCTCTTACATGCTTCTCTTTGTCTCTAAATTGACAAGTTTGATATCCTTGAGAGAGAAGGGGAGCATAAAGCCTAAAAGAACTTGTAGAATTTTATTGCCCCCCTTGCTGTCATCTGCATACCTCTCCCCTTTCTTAATACGCTTTTATGTTTTTACATTTTTTTCCTGCTGCCCCCATGTTGATAGAGTAAATAATCTCACACAGTGATTCTCTGCCCACCTGAACTTGACATTGGCTCTTCTCTTCACCTTTCTATGTAGCTCTTAACCTGCTCTGCTCATCTCTGTCTCCTCCTCCCTGAGTCCCACATTCTTTTCCATCTCCTGCCCCAGACCTTCAGAGTCTTTACAGGTAGCCCGACATAAGGTATGTGTGTTGAGGGAGCGTCTACGCCCACTGAGAAGTAGATGTGGGGTAGCGGGACAGGCAGATTCCCCGCTACCCTCCCGTCTCATTGCCACCTTGCATCAGAATAGGAGATTGAGGGGAAGGAAGAGTGTGTTCAAATATCTTTTTTTTTTTTTTTTTTTTTTTTGGGCCACGCCATGTGGCTTGTGGGATCTTAGTTCCCCGACGAGGGATTGAACCCGGGCCCTCGGCAGTGAGAGTGCGGAGTCCTACCCACTGGGCTGCCACGGAAGTCCCGTGTTCAAATATCTTAATTTGGAACTCTGATAACGTTTTTTTTCTCATTTAGAATTGATAAAAAGAGTGTTCGGACTTTGTATAACATGTGGGAAAATGGATTTGGAACTCTAACATCCAAGAAAACTTTTAATTACAAAGCATCTGTAATGCATAATGGTAGCCTTTTGTAAGGGGTAGAATTCATTTCCTTATGACAAGCTTTTTAACAAGCACATTTTTTGTACTTCACACATGGTCAGTTGTTTTCTTCCCCCGTTCTTTCTACTAGGAATTTCCATTTTTTACCTTGACGGCGTTTCCTCCTGGATTCCTCGTGCATGTCGGAGGAGTTGTTAGTGCACGCTCTGTGAAGCTTTTGGATCGTATCCACAATCCTGGTATGTTCCTTAGAAATTTGTTTTCGATGTTTCATTTACTTACGTTGTGATTATTAACATTGATTTTTATAATTTTTTAAGCCAAATCTATCCAGAAAGAAAAATGACAAGGTATGAACTGACGCACGTTGCTCTGAAATATTTGCAGTAATCTTAATTAAAAATAATTAAACTAAGTATATATTTTTAGTTACTTTTGTATACAGAACAAATCTTTATTCATCTTTGGCCAAGGTGTATCACTTTGAGGGAATCCTTAAGTCACTTTTGAGTCAGCTATTTTCTTTGACCCATGCAGGTAACAAATTTGACAATTTGATCATTGTGGCCATTAGCTTAAGATGTTAATTCTTTTCACTAGCAATAACTCTTTATGGATTTTGAGTAATTTCCTTATTCATAAAAGAAGTATTCTTTTAAAATGTAATTGTAAACATTGTGTAGAGTACCTAAGAGTTTAAAAAAGGCAACTATTCTCTTTGGGTCCTTGGTTTCTTTTATGTAGCTATTTGTTCCATATAAGTGAACAAGAAAAAATAATAGCTCACTTCTTTAAAACACGGGGTCTTGATTATAAAAGAGAAGAGGCATGGAAGTCCTAGTAATTTCAAGCCCTTGGATTAAAAATGCTTTGATGATTTTTCTAAACCTAAAATAAGCATGATAAGTATGGTAGGAACTTTCCTATGGAATCTGTTCTCATATCTCTCAATGACTAGATGCCCAATAACTTGCTCAAATCACTTATTATTTTGATGACATACCTTACACCTGAAGTTATATTAATATTCTTACTTGGCACATATACAGATATGTTTTTGAACATTTTAAATTGTCGCTTCCAGTAACCTCTTCCTGGGGCTTGTACCGACAGCTATATAAAAGAGAAAAATGCTTTGAAATTATTGTATGCAAAACACAAATAGGAATTTTGAGGATACAGAGCATTACCATTCTTTTAGATTTTTAAGAAATTTAATCTGTGTCCCATGGTTTGATGTCATTTGAGTTAAGCAGAATGGAATTTTTCTAGACCCTGAACAGGATTTCAGAAAAGCAAGACTAGCTAGGATTATTTAACTCTAAAGCTGAGCAAATACATCTTTTAAGCACCAGTCTTCTCTTTTTCTGCTCTGGTTTATTTTTTTTTCCCTGTTCCTTACTTTTTGGGTCAATCTAAGATCTTATCTTCAGGTAGTATTTGTGTATTCTGCAACAATTAAAAGGCACGTTTAGACTGAGGCCAGTTTACTGGATTGAGACCTTGAGGACTATGCCAAGTTTCATATCTATGTGTTTAGGAACTTGAATTATTTGGAAAGTGCAAGGAAATACTGAGTTAATACTTGACATTAATTGGGTGACCCGAGGCCAGTTACCTGTGTTTCTGTGGACCCTTGACTCAAATATTTTGATAGATGGCACCCACCCATGGATCTAATAGCTCTAAAAATTCAGGAATATATTCAGTTGTTGGTGATGTCTTCTGTTTATTGAAAACATTTTGATGTCATCGTTGCTTCCACGTACTCTGAGTAAGCTGTAGAGTCTGGGAGAACAAATGAAGGTTACTTAGTTAAGTTTAAGTAGAGAGCCGTATTTTACATGGCATTACTTAAAAACAACAACAACTGCTTTTGGGGGTTTTCCATACTTGCCAGTTTATTCTAGCTGTGTAAGAAATGTAAGAATCCAGACCCAGGGAAGAAAACACAAATCCTTCCTTATTACAGAATATGTTTTGTGTATTGTAACTACAGCTCATCCATTCTCTTCCTTTCCTTCTCTATCAGAATATTTTTTCAATTCACATGGAGAAATTCTCAGTTACTAATGTTTTATTTCCCAGAAGATTGTGGGTCATATACATATAAATACTTTAAGTTATATAAGTTGTATTTCAGTTTTGTTTTATTTTCAGTTAAACACAAATCAATTACATAGTCTAATGGTCAAGTTATTATATTATTTTGATATAGTTATCACATTCTTTGGATTTTTTTTTTGTATGTGTATTATGCATTAGAAAGGAACATTTGCTTAACACTTTCTTAATCTCCAGGCCCCTTAAATATTTATGAAAAAATTTTAATTTTGAAAAGAGCTGAATGTTAAAACAAAACTCAGTTAGCATCTACCATAATGATGATGTATTAATTTTATGACACTGAGTTACTCTGCCGAGAGAAAATTATGATGGATGAGGTGCATGTGCTGATGTTAAAAGTGCTGTATTGGACTCTCAGATGAATCTTGCAGCTATTTTTTGACTAGTGAATATGGGAAATTTTCTTTTCACACTGAGTGTAAAAGGAAAAGTCTTATTTTAAAATCACAACCACTTACTAACTCTGTGGGTTGTTATTTTGGAGTTATTTCTTTTAGTACTTCCTCTTTTTAAATATTAAGCAAACAGAGTTATACAATGAGGGAAAGAATGGGGTGGTTTTGAAAAGGTAATTATCTTTAATTAGACTTTAGTTAATGTTAGATTATGATAGCATGTTCCTTCTTCTCTGTTTCTACTTCTTATTAACTCTGCTGTCTGTGTCTTTCTAGTTCCTGTCAAGTGGTGTTGTCAATTGTGTTCTTATTTGTAGTGTTTTTTGTTTTTTTCTTACTATTCTGCACCTAAAATTGATCTACTAATTTGCTGTTTTGAACTCAGCCTTTGTCGGAATTATGGGTAACACAAGATCTTACAAACTGCTAGACTGGAATAGTTTCAATTCAGGTATTTTAATGGTCATTCAGTACTACATATGCTGACAGAAATTATGGCAGCTCAGTGAAGTTTTTAGAAATGTTCTAGATTAAATAGGCTTAATGTCAATTCAGTTATACAGGTACATTTTGCAATACATATGTGATAACTTTTGTAATCTCCATGGAAATGGCAAACATAAAAATATGTTAACTAAAATGAATTAATCAAAACCATAGAAATACCATAAATTATGAATGACTTCTGTTAGGCAATTAACTTTCAGAATGATAATTTTAAATTATATTTATTACATTTTGGACAGTTTTTGCATATCAGGTAAATGACACTGGCATTACCTTTGTGATTAAGGAAATATTAATTGTTAAATATAGAAGTATTAAATGACTAGTTTAATAATCGTAAAGTATATTTAAACTTCAATTGAGATTTGGTTATAATATATTTAGTGTTCTATAAATATTATAAAAGTATAATTTAGCATTTTTATTTATAATTCTAGAGTGTTCCAAAATTTGGTAAGTAAGAGCAGATTTTGGGGGGATTAACAGCTTTCATAAGCTTTCCTCCTTCCCCTTCAACGTGAGAATATATTTTTTCTTTTTAAGTAATTTTACATATGAATATAGTTTGTAGCTTTTAAAGAAACTAAACTAAGATAGCTTTACAGCTGATGATGTGGTTTAGAGTCAAAGCCAATTTTTCTTTTTGATAAAAGCATGTTCTCTTAATATAAACATCTACATTTTTATGTTATTTCTATTTTAGATTTAAATTAAATAATAGAGCCATTTTGATTTAGTATCAGAAACTGGTATTTTCCTATAGAACTTTTTCAGTTAATTGTGTCGGAAAGTACATCTGTTTACAGAAAAACAAAAACAGAAACACCAGGAGGCTTAGCATTTGAGATAACATCCCATAATCTTTTCAATATTGTAAACTTTTTTTGTTCTTAGGAGTCCAGGATGTAAGTTCTGATGTAAGTAGTGCATGTTTGACTATGAAGTAACTCATGTTCATCATGTAGATTTACCTAAAGTCTGTCTAGTACACAGTCTGATCAAGTCCAACCTTTGCAGATTTAGACCAACATCAATTGGTAAATCTTTGGGGAAATTACCTCTATTTCCTATGCAAGTTTTTGCCAGCATGTTATCACATTGATTAGAATTAATCATTTGTAATGTCATGCTTTATACTTGATTTTTAGTGAGAAATTAAAAATATCCTGCTGGATTCATTTAATAAAAATAAGAATATAGTTTTAAAACATAGTCAGATTAGGGTAATGGGCAGAGAAAAAGGCTAATTACATAAGAATAGGACATTGAGGGCATCAATCATTAATAATTTAAGGAGCCTGAAACCTTGTGAGGGCAAAGATGTTTAGAATGAGAGATGTATTAAATGATAGAACAGTTTTGGAAAAGTGAAAAAGGCAAAAGTTAAATCTTGTAGACATAATAAAGACTTTGTCCCATGTAAGCAGAATTACAGAATTTGGTGAGGAAAAACATGGTTGAGGAAGCAGTATATCTTGCCATCATTTAAAATAAAGTCCAGTAGTAAGTATAAGAAAGAAAAGGTGGATATGTTATAGCATATTAAAAGATGACGCTTTTAGTTTAATGTGCTCATAGTTGTATGCTTTTGATTGAGGTGTTAGAATCTTTTGATTCTAATTGAGGTGTTAGAATATTTTGATAATAGTTGGCACATATTCAGAAACCAGGTTTTTTCGGATACTAGTTTCAGAAAAATAACTTGATAATTCTGAAAAAAAGTGATTTATTTGGTAAATATATTCAAATCATTTATATATTTTTCTCCATCATTAGGGAATATTTAGCCACTCCTGTCCTGTATTACCATAGAAAATCAAGAATTGACCACATCAGTAAGAAAAGTAGTTGTTGATACAGTTTCTATTAATGCTAGAAACTGTTCATCAATATTGTATTTTCTGGACTCTGAATACCAGGTGTTAGATGCCTTCCAAGAGAAAAGAGAAGGGAACACATGGTAGTCAAACATACTTACTAATTATTAGACATTCCTATTTCAGAAACATTAAAATGTGGAAAGATATAGGAAGACATTTTATATCACACAGTAGTATTTCATGAAATACGATATATCATGCACACCTTTATTAGAATTTATTTTGTGCCATGCAGTTCACTAGATAATAGGTGTGCAAAGGTGCCAGTCCTCCTATTTTCAGAAAGCTCATATTCTGGGAGGATAGAAGAATATGTAAATGGCTTACTGTGTGTTATGGAGTGATACAAGATACAGAGTTAAAGAGGAAGGCAGGATTAACTCTATGTGGCAGGGAAGCTTATAGAGGTGGTAATTCTTTAGCTCAGTGTTGGATGGTATATGGGAGATTCATGCAGATTTATATTTCAGACAGTGTATTTGGAGCCATGTTAATACATTCTTTGAATGTAGTTCTGAAACTTCAAGCATTTGCAAAACAATATCCTAGCCATTACTCATTCGATGATGTTTATTACATAGCTACTTCATACTTATTTTAAGTTTTTTGCCATTAATACAGAAAGTCTTGGTTAGCTTACCTTTTTTTTTCCTGCCCCCTTTTCTCCTGCTTTGTTGTCTTAGTTTGTGTAAACTACAAGTGATAGAAAATATTTTCATAGAGCAGGAAGAGGGGAATTCAGTATCTGAGAATTTATTTAAAAATTATTACCTTTTCTTACCTTGTTTCTTATTTTTTTGGCCTGGTAACAGACCAAAAAAAAAAGAAAGACAAGATGAATCTTGCTGCTAGGAAGGAGGATGTAACATTTGCAGATCTGTATGTGACATGCCAGGAACAGGAGGTGCATAGGAATAAGACAGGGTAGCCCATGGCCACATTTGCATGAAATCATTGACTAGAGGTTGGAGAATGGATTTAAAAGCAGCAAGACTAGAGACAGGGAGCCCAGTTAGTAGACTGCAGTGGTACTGGCCAGATAAGTGACCTAGGATTTAGTGGTAATAGGAAAGCTAAAGGTTTATAGTGCACTTACTATGTACTACATACTCTTCTAAGTGCTTTATGGTAGTAGGTCATTTAATCCTCAAAACACAACCCTGACATAGGCATTATTCCTATTTTGTAGATGAGCAATATGAAACAGCAGTTTCCCCAAAGTAAAATAGAAAGTGACTGAGCCACAGTTTCAACCTTACTACTTTGGCTTCAGGACTTACACTCGTAACCATAAATTTACGAACTATTTATAATGTAAAGTCCACAGGACTTGGTGATTAGTAGGATGTGGTGAGTGAAACAGGCTCTTGGCAACTTTCAGCTGAGAGAGAAAGATAGATTATGGTTATTCCACATGTCTACAAGTCTGACATCCCAGGGGGCATGTGGAAACTCAAGTCTATTTGAAAGTTCAGTTGTAAACTTTTAAGAGTAAATTTTCATAGCCCTAGCTTATTGTTTCTCAGATGGCTATGATCTTCTTTTTTCTTCTGAGTTTACCACTAAAAGTATTTCTGAATAGCTCACACATACATGTTTCTTAATTAGTAATCTCAGTAAGTTGAGGAAAATTTGTTACTCTTTCTTGTGTAGGATGCATGTCAGCTTAGATAATTTTTTCAGGAAGTGACAAGAGGAAATATAAAGTAGTTATATAATGTGGTTTGAAAAGTACTAGTTTGAAATAGCTTATAAACTTAGACAATATTTTTAAGAGTGTTTTTAAGTCCTGAGTTAGTAAAACAAGGTGTTTGAAACTAAGTAACTTTTCTTTTGTTTCTGAGAATATTCTAAAAAGTTTTTTTTAAAGTTTTAGACAGATTGTAGATTTTAAGACATATTAGACTGAAGATTTTCTCAATCTTATAGTAAATGAACTTTGGCTAGTGATAATACAAGCTCTAGATTAGTGGTCTGAATTTAGAAAATTTTACTCTTTTTTGTTAGTTTTTAGAACTGTAGTTGTTTAGAAATTTCACTTTATTTTGGGGGCAAAAATTAATAGTTAAAACCTAAGAAATATATAGTTACTGCTTTAAAAATATTTAATTTTAACAAAATATGAGTCAGCTGATATATAAGGAAATATTTATAGAATATACATATCAGTCTGATCATGCAAATTTTTCTTCTATGGTTGTTTGTGGAGTGCCCACCATGTCTTGAGCACAGTGCTGGGGATTGGGAACACCAGTGTTCATCCAGTGTAAATCCGCATCCTTTTTACATACCTGGTCTAGGCTTTTTCTTATACTATTTTGCTGTGTGTGTGTGTGTGTGTGTGTGTGTGTGTGTGTGTGTGTGTGTGTGTGTGTTAGTTAAATGGAGATAGGCTTTCTTGGAACTTGAATTCTGCTGATGATCTCAGCAATTATTATTTTTCTACGTCTGAGAGACACTCATGAGCAGCTGTGCAAACTAAGCCTAAAGTAGTTAAGCAGCTTTTGATTTTCAGTATTTTAGTAAGGTTTTCAGGAAATAGATATATAGAGTTCAAGAAGGCATAAATATAGCATGCGTGATATGTGAGCTTTTCTTTATAATGTGACATATAACTGTAATACATAATTTTCTCTCTATACATAATGTAACGATATTCATTACTTTTCATTCTTTATTATCTGTTAAAAAAAAAGTCAGATGGGTAATCTCCTCAAGTGTGAAATTTCACTCTTTTCATATATATGTATATGTAAAGTATAACTGGATATTCCGTTACATTATTATAATGTAACATGTAAATGTAATATATCATTCTCTCTCTGTGTAAAATAATGTAACTGGTCGCCAGTTACATTATATATAAAGAGTGAAATTTCACAATCAAGGAGTAGTTTACATATTTGACTTTTTTTTTTTTTTTTTTACAAATAGTAAAGACTCCAGTTTGATCCAACATGGATTGTATCCCAGCCACCATCCTAACATTCTAAATTACTATGTCTTGAAGTTTGCTCTGACTTTGCACATCACTTCTTCTATAATGAGACTCTTCTTTTTAGTCTGTATTGAATCACCACCCAGTTTAAGGTTGTATACTCCCTTGAACCTGAACCCTCTAATTTCTGTTTCATTAGGGGAAATATGTCTTCTTCAAAAGGTTGTTTTGGGTTGGAATATTAATTTCAGGTATTTGAGAATGTAGCTTTTTGTGCTGTCCATTAGCAAGATACACTATCATTGTACTGAAAATCCTACCTAACACTTCATCTTCTCTTGCTTATTTAAAATTTAGATTGAATAACTATCCATTTCCTGTTTTTCTTTCAACTAGATTAAAAGATTCCCAAGGACAGAGTTATTCTCTTGTAGAACTATATAAAAATAGAACTAAATTGAACACTTTAGGTAGTCAGTGTTTCTTAGTTGCAAGTGTGTAATTGCCTAAAATCTCAAAGGGATTCAGTTTTATAAAAGCATGTTATGTTGAGTTGTTCACTGCTTTACTCTTTGAGATGTAAACTATTACTGTCATTTTAGGAATCTTTACCAGTGTCACCTGTACTTCAAAAACAAGATAAAATGCTAAAACGATGGCAAGATATCAAGCTATGGCCATGCTCTAGACAAGTAACAGTAGTAAAATGAATTGACTGTGGTGTCAACCCAGGCCTGAAGACATTACCCCTAAAAAAAGCATCAGTGAGGTATTGATCTAGAGCTCAGTTCATGCCTACAATTAAAAGGATATAGTAAAAGATTTGTGATACTAGCAATGAAGAGTTTTGACCCTTAGAAGAAAAACATAAAATAGTTTGAAATATAGTTTGTATAAATAAATAACTTTTAATATCTCCTAAAGTGATAATCTTTTTATAATTATAAATAATTCTATAGATTATTGGGAGGAGCATGGTATTTAAAGTGAAAATATTTTTTTCTTGACATCTCTGAAATGTTTATTTGCAACCCTCGCATCTCAGCTGTATATCCTTCAAGTGACCAGATTGTATCCAGTTTCATATATGGCATGTATAGTTGCCAGTAAATTTTTAAGCCAGACTCTTTGTTTTGCCTTTTATATAAGTATGGTAAATCCTTAGTTTTTACTTTTGTAGGGTGAATAAAACATTTCAAATTCACTAGTGTGTTTCCTGTAAGAAATGTAATTAGCTGTTTCTAAGCTTTAAAAATTCCATTAATAGGGATTAAATACTATGATATTTCTGAATTTTCAGTGGTAATAAGTTAGGCTGAGTTATGATTACTACTTGAATTTTCTCTGGCTCATCTCTGGCATTAAGTATAAAATAGGCTTTGAAGATAAATATAATTTTTCTGTAATGTTAAATAAATTGATTTATCCTAATTTTATCTTAATTAACCCCTAAATTTAATAGCCAAAAAGTTCCTTTGACTTCTTGCTTACAGTTGTCGGTAATTATTGTTAATCCAGTTACTAGTTTGTGATTAAGTGTTCCTTACTGTATGCTTGCCTTGCTTTCACCTAGAATCTAGGGCCATTACTTTCTGTAACCATTTCAGTGAGCTGCCATAGTTTTCAGTCTGTACTGTCACCTGATCCAAGCATGCGCCAAAACATCCATTGTTTCTGGCTCTTGTCTGCTGAATCTGCTTTGCAAAACCCTTCGTTCTTTGAGCTTTTGCTTTAGCCAAAAACCAAATTTAAGAAATTCTTTGGAGTGTGGACATATGCCATTTGCTTCCTTAGCCCCCCATGTTATGTAACTTTTTAGCTTTTATTAAGCTTGTAAATACTTTATTAAGTACAACAGTGGCATCCCCATGTGTAATTGTGTGGCTCATGTGTCAAAATAAAGGCTGCTTGTGAACTTGTCAGAAGAGAATGAATGCTCTACTTGCGCTGCATTCAGCATTTTTTGTTTGTTTGTTTGTTTGTTTGTTTTAAATCAGCCACTTATTCTTTCATAGTGTTTGGTTTAATTATCTGATTATTTTATGTATTATACCAAGGTAAGTTTGATGTAAAAAAAAACTTTGTATTCTATGTGGTTACATGTATCTCATAGTAATTATTATTACATATTTTTCCATTTAGGCATGCTGGCCTTTCTAAATAAATAGATCTTGAACTTAAAATAAGTAACTTCCTCCATTTTTCATTAATTTAAACAACAATATTGTGGATTACTTCCTGTAAAATTCATTTTTAAAACAGAAAAGCTACCATGTATTACTTGCAGCAAGATGTAGGCAAACCTAATGTGAAAAATCTAAAAATGTAGTATACGATTATTTGGTTTAGCAAGTAATATTGTAAACTTCTGGAATGATTTAAAAAGTAAATAGCATGTTCTATTAAATTTTAGAAAGATTAGGCTTTTTACTTTACATAGTTTTTCAGGAAAATAATTATTTTCTAAACTGAGATATATTTCTCTTATTTGTGATATCTATTTTCAGAGAATCATAAGTACTTTGATAGATGAGCAACTACTTGAATAATAGTTCACCTTATGATATAAAATTTCCCTGTTAGGAAAGGATGATGTTAAATAGATATCCAAATTGGTCTGAAAACATGTATGTCCTAAAAAGAATGGATTAGAAAGTGTATTTGTGCTGTTGATGTCTACGTGTCAGTTAGGAATATGAAGAAGTTCTTTAACATAGTAGTGTATGTGCAAAATAGGACCACCTAATTGTCTCACACACTTCTTAATTCATAATATTGATTGCTAACACCATATGGTAGTATTTTCTGTTTCTTTTCCTTCTTTATTTTATTTCGTACTCTGATCTTTTCCTGAGTTTCCTGGAGTTTGCATTTCTTTCTTTTCTTCTGAAAGAAAGTTTTAGGGTAGCTCTGTATTGGATCCAAAACTTTAAATCAAGAACTGGCTGGCGTCCTTTGTAGTTCTGGCTTTTATCTCCTCATTTCTCCCCTTTGCTGATCTCCTTCCTGCGGAGGAGATCATAGGAATGTGAGCTATACGAAGCTTTTTAACCTTTCTTTACTTTGCTGTCTTCAGTATTTCACTAGTGAGTAGGATTCTACTTATTCTACTTATTTTGAAAAACGTATTTGAAAACTGCATAAGTACTGAAATTCAAAAAAGAAGGCTTTTGGATTGTTTGATTTTCAGTCTTAATAGTGCCTTTGATGTGAAAAATTTACAGTAAGAACTTAGAATATTATTTAGAGTTGTTTTTTCTATTCCAAATTGTTCCCAAACGGGATTGCCACAAAAAGAAACAAATTAGGATATGCTGATTATAGACCGTTTCTGTTTTTAACATCTTTGCACTTAAAAAGTTACTATATATGCAGCTGCTGTTCACCAGTAGTTTGCAGCTAAATGCAAGTGATTAGGAAGTATGTGTGACAGATGCTCCATCTATAATTCTCCATTACAAGCAATATTGGACTCCTCTATGGTAATAAAATGCAATTCTGTGATTCTAAAGCATTTTCTTAATGACAGAGCCATTTATGGAGTTATAGTGTTCTATCTGAAATTTGTCCTTATATACATTAACCAGATTCTTTGTATTAATCTTTTAAATGTATTTGCTTTCCTTATTTTGCATTGGCCAGTCCCTTTATTTCTTGCCACTTTGCTTCAGGACCCATATCTCTTTAGAAGAATGGCTACAGATGGCTTTCTGCTTTTTAACATTGACAAATCTTTGCCTTGGAAAAAACCCAGAATATAGCGCATTATAAAAAATAGGTACCAGGAAGTGAAATCAGAATTTAAGTTAAATTTATGGATATGACTCATAAAGGTATCCACTCAGTGAGGTGAGACATAGGATGTCCTTTTAGGTTAAGATTGGAATCTGGAAACTCTGGGTCTACCTTTCAAGTTGTATCTAATTAAATACATCCCTAAAGATGTCCCTTAAAGTAATAAAGCAAATAGAACTACGTGGTTTATTTTCTAGCAATCGAGTTTAAAATGTTAAACTTTTTGAGAAGTAGCATTGAATTAAAATGTTAATAAGCTTTTTGAGAAGTAGCATTTTAAAGATGTGAAGTTTTAAAAACTGTTGTAGAATAGTACTTCTTTGCCTTCCAGAGTATGCTTATTTTAAACATTTCATGTTCAAATAGACAATGTGCTATTTAGTAGTGAACTGATTTAAAATTTATTTTTCAGATGAACCAGAAACTCGAGATGCGTGGTGGGCAGAAATCAGACAAGAAATAAAATCACATGCCAAAGCATTAGGCTGTCATGCTGTAGTGGGCTACAGTGAATCAACTAGCATCTGGTAAATGAAAACAACTTGATTTTCTAGATGCTGTAAGTTACAGATTGTCGAGGGGGAAAGCTTTATGCAGATACAGGGAAAAGAAAAATAGTGGAGTGGTCCAGGAGCATGGGCTTTTTTAGAGTACATCACACCGAGGTTCATACGCCATTTTTGCTACTTAATTAATGTGAAACTTTGGGAAAGTTACTCTACTCCTGTGAGCCTCAGTTTGTACACTGAAGTGGAGATAATAACTGCCTATCAGTTAAGGTTATTGAGGGATTAAATGAGAATATAATACTGGCATATAGCAAGTAGTAACTCTAGGCCTACTTTATTCCAGTCTGTGACTCCACTAACTCCTTCCTCTGGGATTTTGGAACCCGTGATCTATTGTAAATGAACTTGCCATGTGTCTTTAAAGTTCATTGTAAACTCTTTCTGCCTTCTTCTACTAACTGTAACTTAACTTTCTCCTGCCAACAAATCATCCGTTCTAACTCTACCCAGTTAGGAAGGGACTTCCATATTCTCAGTTCTCACTCCACGTTTCTCCTACCTTTCATTTGGACAGCCTCTCCTCCCTAAAGTCCATGCCATTCCACAGTTCAGAATTTTCTACCTCCAAAACTTTCTTCTGCCTTGTTCATTACTGCTTGGCCCATCTTCCTCCAGTTAAACAAGGTTATCTCCCTTCTAACAGCCTGGCATTGTACTTTCTCATTCTCAAATTCTCTGTCCTCACGTGACTTTCAGCCTTATTTTGGACCTCACTGTCGCTTGAAACTGCTTCTCTTTAAAAATTTGAAACCATAAAATTTCCCTCTTGGATCACAGCTTAATATTTTTCCACCCAAATATTTTCCCACCCATTCCATTTGCTCATTTACACCTAGTTTGTTTTGACCCTTATCCTAACCAAGAGTTTTCCCAGTTCCTTACATAGGTTCTGACTTTACTTGCTATCTGCCATCCTTGAACCCCTACTTTCCACTCGTTCAGAAGTTTGTAGTAGATATCATCTAGAAACTGTTTGACCTACTGCTGTCTTATTTTTCCACCTTGTGTTGGATAATTCTTACTGCCAGCTATTACATGGATAACTCTCTTGTGGTGGTGGCGATCATTTTTGTTGGAGAAAAAATGATTAGACTGTAGTAAATGAGGATGTTACAGAGCCATGCTATTTCATCTTCTGAGGACCCTTTCTTTTCCTTTGCAGACCACGTATTATACCCTTGAACTGCTGTATTCCCATAGTAGCTGTTCTACTTCTGTTAAACTGCTAACTTTGTTATGCTTATCCTGCCTTACTCCCCAGTAGGTAGTCTTGCTTATTCATGGATTTCGTGTCATGCACTCTCCGGTCGTAGGGATAAGGTTTTAAAAGACATAGTTCTTGCCATCAGATTCACATTCTCCTGGAGAATTATGACAAGTATAATATATTTTATGATAGAGATATCCTAGGATGCTTTAGGATCTCAGAAGGCTGGAGGTTAGAAGTAGGATTGGAAGAAAGTGTTAATGAAGCTTGAACTGAATCTTGGGAGATGAGCATGAGTTATATCAATGAAGAGAAAAGGCATAGGGAGGGTTTTCAAGGCGAAAAGACTAGCATGTGGAGAAGGCCAGAGGTGTAGATCAGTGGCTGGAGATAAATCACAGTTGCAGGAGTCTATAGAAATGAGTTCAATTAATTTACTTAGAAGTTTGCATTTACCTGATACAAACATCTCCTTTCCCTCTAGACCTCAAAATATCTTTGTCTTTAATCCTGTCTTTACTAGTTTTTTCTGTTCTAACCCGTCTTACTATTATTGGATTCAGTTCCCTGAAACACATACCTTGAAATGCGTGCCTGCTCTTGTAGCTCCTTGATTTGGCGCCTTCTGTGGCTCCCCGTTACTTTTTCTGATGTTCTCAGTGCCCACTTAAACATTGTAAGCCTGGCCTCTTACAGATCAAGTGACCATTTCTTTTACATCCTTTCTTCTGGTCCATTTACTCTTTGTTTGCAGCATTTCGTCCCTAGGCTGCTACTTTTCTCATTAGCTTTGGGTGACCTCATTCAATAATTGTGTTGATTGTTTAATTTTTTAGCTTTCAAGCTGGGTGGTATGTAATCAAGAGTTTCAAAGAATTCTTTTGAAAATCAGTTTTTATCATACATATAATGATGTAGCATAAGCTCTGTTTAGTTTATTTTGTATTTTATTTGTTTCAGATATCTTTTTATTATTAAGTTTGAATTAAGCTATAACAATATAGATATTTACATAGTTGTGCTTTTAGAATAATTTTAATAAAATTCAATATACATTTAAAGAGTATTTTAATATAATTTGATGGGTTATTGCTGGATTCAGCAATACAGTTTTTTACTACCTTTATTTTGAAACATTCCAGTCTTTATCAGCTTTACCATATTTTAAAGTAATCACACTGCTATATTTAAAATAAAATTCCTTTCCATGGAAAAATAAAAAAATAAAAAACAAACAAAATAAAGGAATCAATTGTCATTAATATTATGCTTTATCTTTTACAATTTTTAAATAAGAAAGAATTCTTATCCTTTCCATTTTAACAACATTACTTCTGTTTTCTATTCTAGGTTTAGGAGGTAATCCTGTGATATTAATATTTAGTAGAGTCTAACTTTAAATTTAAATTGTCACCCTTGTAATCACTTTGATATTTAACATTTTCCAAAGTTAGATTCCCTGAAAATGTTAACTTGTTTATATTTTTTTCTTTTGTAGTGAAGAGGTCTGTATTTTATCTGCATCCGGCACAGCAGCTGTACTGAACCCTAGATTTCTGCAGGATGGCACCGTGGAGGGCTGTTTGGAACAGAGGTTGTCATGACAGCCTGGCTTATTTTCCTTAAGGGCAGAGAAGGGAGAGGTTGACTTTCTTCCTCTCAGAGCTGGGCTAGTCCTTCTCTATGAGGGTGGGTTATAGGGCGTGCAATTTTGAAATCAGGACCAGGCACTTTACTGATTTTTACTTAATCCATAGCAACAAAGAAGTGTTGGGCTCTGCACTGTATGACACGTCATTATTTCTAATATCTTGATAAATGACACATATGATTACCAATCGAAGGATTTCAAGTATACATTTTTTTGTTTCCTACAGTGTAGAAATAATTTATTTGAGTTTTCTCTTCCTTTCCTTTTCCTTTCTCTTACCTCCAAAACAGGAATAGGTCATGAAACAATTTTCATAAAATTCTTAATTTACAAAACAGACAAAACACTATGTTATCCGAAAATTATGTATAAAAGCTTCAATTATGTTATAAAAGCTTCATGAAATATAACTTTAATATATGTGAAAGAGAAAGTAAAAATGATAGCATTAGGTAAAATGAGATTACTTTTTGGTTTATTTGATTATTGGTCCCTTTAATCTGTTAGCTTCCATAAACGTCATAAGTATTTTCCATAAAACGATGAAGTTATCAAATATATATACAAAAAACTATTAGTTTGGTACCAGAGTTTGCCCAAATAATATAAATTTTAAATACCCCGTGCCCTACACTATGCATATTTATTTTCCCCCAGTATTAATGTATTAGTGTATATTAAGGAAGAAAACAAAAAAATTCTGTATGTGATCAAATTTAGTATAAATTTGCAAGTCTCTGTGTAGCAAAGAAAGATATGCTAGCTCTGGTAGGCACACAGAAGACCTTGGTCAGTTTCTTCTTTTGTCAGTATTAAAAATGGGTTTTGACCATAATATGTTTCTGAGCGTTAAAAGTCATGGTAAATAGGAAAGTGGAGGTGGGACATTTTGCAGTATATTGAACAATTGGAATATTCCTTTGAGAAAACTGACTTTGCCAGTGAGTTGTCCCAGTCCTGTCATATAGTTCTCACCCGTGTCAATAGATTCCATTCTTCACTAGATAGAAGCCTAATTAAACAAACAGCCTTTCCCATCCAGCTTGGTTGTTTCAGTATTGTGGCTTGGATGGACACAGTGAGCTCTCTTGAATGGCAGTCTGATGCAACAGATACCATCCCTACTTGTAAAAGAGGAAAATGTCTTTTTCTTTCTGCTATGAAATTATTAGTGCTTACTAGAGAAAATTTGAAAAATTTAGGAGAGTAGAGGAAGAAAAAAATTCCCTAGGGTATGAGTATTCAAAGATAATACCTTTTGTACATTTCATATTTCAAATGCTTTCATAAATTTTAGCACTTTTATTTTTTATGCCTTATGATGTTGCACCACTTATCTTCAAATTTCTGTGAGGTGTTTAGTTAAAAATTGCCCCAGTTTTCATTCTGTGTCCGCTTGTAACACATGGGCTTTGGATTCAAACAAACTGGCATAAAAATCTGAGGTCGGCTACTTAGTACTTAGTGTGACTGAGCAAGTTACTTAATATCTCAGCTTGGTTTCAGGCCAAGTGGAACTAGTTTTTGTTGCTCTCTGTTGGGTGTTATATTACGGGGGTGAGTATTTAGCTATAGTTTTCTTACTTAATCTTCAAAAAAACCAAAAAAGACCCTTTCTAGGTGGATATTGTTGTTGCACTTTTATAGAGGAGGCTCTGAGAGGTTAAATGACTTGCTCAGAGTCCCACGGCTCTGCCCAGATCTGTCTGAGTCCCCTGTTACTTCTAATAGGCGAGAATGCCATCTCAACAGTAAAAGAATAATATCTGGGAGAAACTTAATTTGATTTAGAGGGTTATTGTGAAAATTCAGTGAAATAATGTGTACAAAGAATCTACAGAAAGCCTGACTCCTGGTAGGTGTTGTATGAGTTTTCTTTTCCCTTTTTAATGTGTCTACTTGCCAAATTTCAACTTTTAAAGGGTTGCTTTAGGTGAAAGGGATTTGAGAACCCACATCTTACCAGAGCCATAGAAGATGTGGCTGTGTGAAAGCTGGGATTTCTCCATGGAGCTTCCCTCTGTTTCCCTTGCTGTTCTCCTCATTTCCTCATATTTAATGACTGAATAAATAATCATTCTAAAATGATTTCATAAACAGCACAGTACAACAGACATTTTACAATGAATGGGGAGGTTGTGGGTTGTTCATTTGTGCTTTATGTATGATGGATATTCATTTCTGAAACACAGGTGTTTTGGTTTCGCAGAAATGCTAAAACAGACATCATAAATTAGAAACTTTAGAGTATGCCTAGCTTTAACTTACATTATTTCCTCTTAAATAGATTTGTTTTTAACCATAGATTTTTTTTTTTTAAACATCTTTATTGGAGTATAACTGTTTTACAATAGTGTGTTAGTTTCTCCTTTACAACAAAGTGAATCAGTTATACATATACATATGTTCCCATATCTCTTCCCTCTTGCGTCTCCCTCCCTCCCACCCTCCCTATCCCACCCCTCTCATGGTCACAAAGCACAGAGGTGATCTCCCTGTGCTATGCGGCAGCTTCCCACTAGCTATCTAATTTACATTTGGTAGTGCATATATGTCCCTTCCACTCTCTCACTTCGTCACAGCTTACCCTTCCCCCTCCCCATGTCCTCAAGTCCATGCTCTAGTAGGTCTTTAACCATAGATTTTTTTCAAATTGTTAGGTTGGTTAAAAAGTTTTCTTAGGAATTATTTTGTGATTTTATTTGTGTTATCTTTGTCACACAGTAAAAAAATGTCATGCTTATTGTCTAGCCATTTGTTTTTATGTTGTATGCCAAAGGAAAAACCATTGGAATGATAGTGGTTTTTGTCGGGTGATAAGTCATCAAACATAAGAATTGATGCAAAATGACTCTACTTGTATAAGCCTCTTCTTTCATAGCACAGTGCATGGTTCTGATTTCCTGGTCATTTCTTATCAGTCATAGTGGTACTTACTATGGTTGAACTTGTGGTGTAGTTTGTATACAAGTATTGGATATGTAATATATGTTTTTGAAAAAATGCATAGAATTTTCAAGAATACCTTTTTTTTTCTTAATGTATTCTTAATAGGCTAGAAGAAAATTTGCCTGCAGGCTGTGGATTTTGCCATATACCATATGATGAACTGAATATGCCATTTCCAGCTCATCTCACATATTGCTATAACTGCAGGAAACAAAAAGTTCCTGATGTTCTCTTTACAACTATAGACCTCCCAGTGGATGCAGCAGTTATTGGAAAAGGTTGTCTCATTCAAGCAAGGTATGTTTGTGAAGACGGTATTTGAGATCCTTGAAGGAGTATAGGGTATGGAGTCAAATAGACGTATTTTCAAATATCTGCTCCTTCCTACCTGTGTGATCCCGGGCGGGCTTGGCAGTTCTATCTGAACCTCTTATTTTACTGTATGGAAAATATGGAGGAAAAATACCCTGTTTATGAAACTCAGATAAGTTTATATGCAAAAGCAGTTTTAAACATTGAAATTCTGTACAAATGTGTATTATTATGAGGATTATTAATTAACCTTTTGCAGGCTGGGGGTGTGACTCAGTATGCTTTAATGACATTAAATATCTAATACATTGTGGAAATTGACTTTTTCGTCTTTTTAAGAACAGTGCTCTGTGGTGTTTCCTTTACAACTTCAGTTAGCTGTTAAGAGTTCCTTTTAAAGTGTACCGGAATAGGAAATGCTAAATTGTGGTTGGCACACAGGAAACAGCTGCAGCTATCTAGGTCACCAACAACTGCCAGGCTACCAAATCCATTGAGCATTTCTGTCCTCATTTTACTTAACATCTCAACAATAATCACACACTTGATCATTTTCTCCTTCTTGAAACTTTTGACTTCACAGTGCCACACCTCCTCCTTTTTCCTACCTTTATGTATAGTCTTCAGTCTCCTTGTTGATTCCTCCTCATTTCTTGTTCCCTGAGAGCCGTGAGTTTGGACCCCCTTTCAAAGCTTTCTCCTAGTTGAACTCATCAACTCCTATAAGTCTGTATGCTGTCTGTAAGTCTAGGACTCCCAAATTTATAGCTCTAGTCCAGAACTTTCTTCTGAGTTTCAGACCCATATACTTTCCTGTCTGCTTTACACATCATTTTCTTAGGCATCTCATACTTGTTCCAAATTGAACTGCTGATTTTCTCCATTTCTTTCATATTGGTCTTTTCTGTTTTCATAAGTGATACTTGCTCTATCCAGTTCTTTCTTCCAGATATGGTATTCTACCTCCCCATATCAAAGTTATTACAAAGGCATGTTACATCTTCTTCTAAAGTACGTTTCTAATCCATTTACTTTTGCTTTCATTCCCTGTTGCCTCTTAGACCTTCCATTTAGGATTGTTTTTCTTTTGCTTGAGTTATCTCCTTGAGTATTTTTTTTGGTGGATCTGCTGGTGGTGAACTGTCTATTTTTACTTGTCTGAAAAATGAGTCTATTTTATCTTTAAAAGATATTTGGGGCTGGCAGTTATTTTCTTTAAGCACACTGAAGATACCCTTCCACTGCCTTCTGGCTTTCATTGCGACTGTTGAGAAATAACCTATTAGGCAAAATGTTGTTCCTTTGAACTTTGTCTATTTTTTCCCCTCAGGCTGTGTGTGAGCTATTTTATTTGTCTTTGGTTTTCTGCAGTTTCCCTATGAAGTGTTAAGGTATGGAGTTCTCTTTATCCTAATTGTTATACCTTGGGCTTCTTGAATCTGTAGATTGGTGTCTTTCATGAATTTTTAAAAAATTTTAGATTAGTTCTGTGTTTCATCTGTTCTCTCTTCTTGATACTCCAATTAAATTATGTTAGACTTTTTCACTGCCTCCTCTATGTCTGTTATTTTCTTGTCTTATGTTTTTTAATCTTTTTGTTTCTTTATGTTATATTTTGGATATTTTCTTATTTATCTTTCAGTTCTTTAATTTTCTCTTCAGCTGTCTTTAATATGCTATTACACCTAATAATTGGGTTTTTAAATTTTTGATCATCTATTTTTATTCCCAGAAGTTTTATTTTGTTCTTTTTCAAATATATCATATACTGTAGTCTATGATTGATTCTGTAACTGATGATTTTAATATCTAAAATCTTTTTTTTCTGTTGTTTCTGCTGGTTATTGTTCATTGTCTTTTACTTGCTTTGACTCACAGAAAGTTGCAAAAATTGTATAGAGTCCTGTGTAACCTTCAATGAGCTTCCCCCATTGGTGACATCTCATACAGCTGTAGTATAGTATCAGCTAGGAAATTGACACTGTTATAATACTGTTAACTATGCTACAGACCTTATTCAGTTTTACACTTTTTTAAACTTGCATTCATTTATGTATTTGTGTGTGTGTGTATATATATATATATATATATATATATATATATATAGGTCTATGCAGTTTTATCCCACAAATAGATTTGTGTAAACCACCACCGCAGTCAAGATACAGAACTGTTCCACCACCACAAAAGAATTTCCTTATGCTACCTCCTTATGTTTGTACCCTGCATTGCTCCTTGCCCTGGTCCTGTGATGCTTTTAGGAAGATTTTTAAAGATATAGTTTATTCAGGTTTTTTTTTTTCTGTTTTAGGTAAGAGGGGATTAGTCTTCATCAGCAGTTCTCAGAGTGTGGTACCTAGACCAACAGCATCACCATCTGTGGGGGACCGTATAGAAATGCAAATTCTCAGGTCACGTGCCAGACCTGTTGAATCGGATACTCTGGGGATGGTAATTGTTTTTTAACAAGCCCTCCAGGTGGTTCTGATGCAAGGCAGAGTTTGAGAACTATTGGCCTAAATAGCCTGGCTTGCCAGTTTGGGGATCTTTCCTTCATCTTCACAGCTACCTTTTTTAGTCCAAGCTCTCATTGTCTCTTACCTAAATTTAAGCCTCTTGTCTGCCATCCTCACATCGGTTCTCTTATCTTTACTCCATTCTCTGTGTAGCAGTATAAACGATGTCCTAAAATATACTTTGGGTCGTGTTACTACGTAAAACCTATGTGGGGGTTCCCAGTGCTGGCAGAATAAAATCAAACTCCTCACCATGACCCGAAGCCCCTAACATGCTCATGCCCATGCTTCACTGCACCCTCATCTGTGCTGCCCTCACCCTTGCTCACTTCACTTGACCTACAGCGATCTTCTTTTGGTTCTTCTA
Source organism: Physeter macrocephalus (assembly GCF_002837175.3). Taxonomy (NCBI): domain Eukaryota; kingdom Metazoa; phylum Chordata; class Mammalia; order Artiodactyla; family Physeteridae; genus Physeter; species Physeter macrocephalus. Next base: position 69,934,436 of record NC_041219.1, on the reverse strand, counting down.
ATATGCCAGCTCCATTCCAACATTGTCTTTTTCCAGCGTTCCCAATTCCATCGTGCTTTTAAGATCCCAGTTCAGGTGTCATCTCTTCTGTGAGGCCTTATGTCGAGTTATTCTCACTTTTCTTCACCTGGTTTATTTTCTGCACAGACTGGATTCTTTTTTTTTTTTTTTGCGGTATGAGGGCCTCTCACTGTTGTGGCCTCTCCCGTTGCGGAGCACAGGCTCCAGACGCGCAGGCTCAGCAGCCATGGCTCACGGACCTAGCCGCTCTGCGGCATGTGGGATCTTCCTGTGTCCCCTGCATCGGCAGGTGGACTCTCAACCACTGCGCCACCAGGGAAGCCCCAGACTGGATTCTTAAGCATTATCTGTGGTTGCCTTGTTTCTTTGTTTATTCCTACTCCCCTCCCCTCTGCCCCCACTGGAATATAAGCATGAACAGGGACTTTGTGTTTTATTCATTGATCAGCGCTCACCACCTAGAACAGTGCCTGGCACATGGTGTATACTCAAGTAGGCTTTGTATTCTTTTAATGAGTAAATTAAGTTTTTTCCTTTGCCATCCACCCATTATATGATCACAGGGAGTTATGAAACCTAAGATGCAAAATTATATTCTCTAGTGATTTTGATCAGTATTTCATTTCTAGAGATTTTGAGATTTTTTTTCCTTTTTATTCAAATAGGACTTTTAGCAAAAGTATGTGCAGTGAAAAAAATGGCAGAAAAGATTATTGTTAAAACTTAAGAAGTCTGTTTGAAACAAGTAAATGTTTTATCAAGCACACTTTTAGAAACTTTTAAAAAATTGGACATTTCTTAAGATTGTACCAAGAACACTCTCCACTGACTAAATTATTTTCCTTAACAGGTTGTGTCGCTTAAAAAAGAAGGCGCAAGCAGAAGCAAATGCCACAGCTATCAGTAATCTGTTGCCATTTATGGAATATGAAGTGCATACTCAGCTAATGAATAAACTAAAACTCAAAGGAATGAATGCTTTATTTGGACTGAGAATTCAGATATCAGTGGGTGAAAATATGTTGATGGGCTTAGCGGTGAGTTTCGATGTTTTGGTTTTGTTTTGTGATTCCTGTAGCTGTAGATTCTGTTTTATGTGATTCAAAGAGTCTCCCAAAAAGACTTATCTAAAGATCTGGCATTAAGGCTTTTAGGCTTTAGGGACATTATAAGAAGTAAAAAAAATATATCTAGTGATAGGCTTTCAAATGTTTTTATATTTATAAGATTATTATTTGAAATTAAATTAATAAACTTACATAAATTTATTTATATTTATACTATTATTATATTTTTGTATTCTGATCATAATTCCTATGGTCAGATTTCTAAGAATTGCCATGTATAGCTTGTTTGTAAGTTGGCCACCACTGTTCTGAAGTTTATTATTGTTTGTACATTGCTAAAACACGGTTTCTCCTTCTTGGCACTATTGACATTTGGGGCTGGATAACTCCGTTATATGGAGCTGTCTTGTTCATTGTAGGATGTTTAGCAGCATCCCTGGCCTCTGTGCACTAGATTCGAACAGCTTCCCCACAGTGTGATAACCAAAACTGTCCCCAGATGTTACCAGATGTCCTTTGGGGGACAAAATCACTCCTGAGCGGGGAGGACGACTGTGCTAAAAGAATCTTTAGTTTTAATGGAGAAAATCAATACATGAGAGACATGTGCACCAGTGCTCAGCAGTGGAATGTGCAATAAAATACGTGTGTTTCTGAAGTGCTAATAAATTGTGAGGCATTGAAAAGCTCTTTATCTTAGCTTCATGTTCACCTTGGCTTATTAGAAAATAAATTCTGACTAGAAAGTTATCAGTGGGGAAAGTGAGAACTGCCTTTTTAAGTAGCCTGAGAGACCCAGAGAACTAGATACCTGCAAAATATTTATGGAAATTCTCTCATATTCTCCACACTTTGCCAGCCAGAATTTTTGTCTATGTCACCAGTACTTTTCAAATTGGAATTCTCTGTCATCTTTCTGAGACATGCATAGAAATTTAATTTTAAGAAATTTATGGCGGACTTCTGGGGTGCTTCAGTGGGTAAGACTCCGCACTCCCAATGCACGGGGCCCAGGTTTGATCCCTGGTTGGGCAACTAGATCCCACATGCCACACTAAGAAGTCAGCATGCCGCAACGAAGACCCACTGCAGCCAAAATAAATAAATAAATAAATAAAAGAAATTTATGGAATTTGGTTTCTTTTTCTCAGTATGCATTTGTAGATAAAATGCTAAATTGTTTCCTGCTTCATCTGTTCTTTCTATAAAAGCAAATATGCAAATTTCTGTATAGAGGGGATAATTGTGTGTTGATGATTAATTAGGAAATCTTACTTTTTTAACAAGAGGAATTTGCAGTGATTAATAAAGGTAATCTGATTCATATTAAAATACTTGATATTTAGATTAACTTGGGGAAAAGAGTGTTCTTTATAATTCATCCGTCTAAAAACTCACAGGCTTAGCGAGGGCATAACATAAATGTGTAGTCAGGCTGAATACAGAACTGTAGTTATTGGTGGGTGTCTTGGGAACTAAGAGCTTGGTTTTGATTCAGAAGTTTAAGGAACATTGTGCCAATTGTAGCAAACACTTTTGATGGTTGAGCCCCAGGAAACTAGTTTGTGACCATGGTATAATTCTTCAATGCCTGCCTCAAATACCACCTTTTCTGATTCTTACTAATCTTTTCTTCTTGATCACTAGTGACACTCATTATAACTGTTTGAGCTTTTGATCTTTGTGCTGTTTTAGCCTGTGCATTTAAATCTCAGGGTCCCAAGAGTAGCCTCCATGATAGCTAATCTCTGACGAGTGCCTCCTGGGTGTCTGGCACTGGGCTGCTCCAGAAACAAAGTTATATTATCTTCACTTTATAAGACGAGGAAACGGATGCTGTGATAGGTTGAGACTTGTCCAAAGTGATATGGTTATATGTACTGGAACTCAGTTTCAAACCCAGGCCTGTCTAATTCCGGAGTTTGTGTTCTCAGCCATCCTGGGCTGTTGCCTCATTAGTGAATGCAGTTAAGAAAGTGTTAAGAGATGGGGCCCTATGGTGCAGAAGGCGTTCTGAGCTTGAGCATCAGAGACTGGGTGGTGAGTGCAGTCATGGACACATGAACAACCCAGGAGAAAGAGCTTCTGGGGATCAATTTCACCTGCTGCACAGACTTCATCATAGAGTACTATACCCTTTCTAGGAAAGACTTTTACAAAATTGGCAACTGTGTAATAACAATAACAACAACACCTCTAACAATTCAAAATATGCAAATATCCAGAGTTAAAAGAATTGTCTTTTCTCCATTCCACTCCTTTGATGTTAACAATTTGATGTTTGTACTTTTATACATTTTTTTTTGCTTTGCTTTACTTACAGAAGCATATTTAAACATAAATGCGCATAGGTGTGTGTGTGTGTGTGTGTGTGTGTTTTATCTTGTTTTGTATTTCCCCTAATAGTTTTTCAGTACTAATGGCATGTAGTACTGTTACAAAGTCACAATTTAGTAGTTATTTAATTAAATATTTAAAATAAGTCTGTATCAAGTTTTCTCTCTTGGTGATTATGGAGGCAGGATGGTATAGTGGAAAGTTCTTGGTATTTGGAGTCGGAAACAGATTCAAGTCTCTTCCCCACATTTATTGACAGTGTGATCTTGAGTAAGTTCCCTATCCTTTCTGAACTCAGTTTCTTTACTTGCTTTGCATGTTTCCCTTTTACTTTTGCCACTTTAAATGTAAACTACTCATTCATGAAAAATTTACTTTTTAACAACTTTCAGTCATATTTTTATAAGCTGTTTTTTCAGTGCAGTTTTTTACAATCATAACAAAAAACTTTAAAGTCCAGTTGAGTATGCAGTGAAAAGTAAATCATCCTTTCACTGCTGTCCCCGACCTACCCAGAGTTCTTGCTGGAAGTAATCAACCCCTGTTACCAGTTCTGATTTTCTGTGCCCTTCCACATATGTCCTATGCAAGCGCTGGTGCTAATTATCTTTTTCCTTCAGGGCAAGGACCACATTCCTGAATATGAAAACTTAAGGACTATTATTCTTTAGATATTTTTTTCTGATTATTTCCCCATTATTTTTACCAGTCAGCCACAGGTGTGTATTTAGCAGCTTTACCAACGCCTGGTGGTATTCAGATTGCTGGGAAGACTCCTAATGATGGCTCGTACGAGCAGCATATATCTCATATGCAGAAGAAGATAAATGACACGATTGCTAAGAATAAAGAATTATATGAAATCAATCCTCCGGTAAGTGAAATAAATCTCCACTGTGAATATATAAGTTGCTATTTAGAGTTTAGTATATTTTTAGGTTCTCTTAAAGATTTTTCCGCCACTTGTCTAGATTTGCTCTCCTCATTGCTCATTCTTTCACCTCCCCTTACATCCATGCTCAAATGTCTTATTTTTTAGGGAGGCTGACTTTGACCACCCTATTTAAAAAATTAACTCTCCTGTCAATTTTTGGTACTTCCTATCCTCCTTCTGTGTTTTATTGTTTTCTGTTTCTCTTACCTCTGTGTGTCTTTGTGTGTGAAATACGTTTTTGATTTTTGTCTGTTGCTTGATACTCCCAATAGAATGAAGCTCCATCAGGGCTGTATTCCTAATGGCTAGACCAGTTCCTCCTGGTAGTAGCCACCTGATAAATACTTGTTGAATGACTAAAGAAATGGCTTAAAATGTTCTTTTTTAGTAAAAAGAAAGATTGCTTATCTGTGGTAAAAATGTTCAAGAATACAGAGTCTTTTCTTTCTCATTTTGTAGTCACTGTAATAGGTACCCTGTCAGATTTATCTAGGGCAGGTTAATGTGGAGTGTAAGTAAGGTAAATGGATGCGAAGGTGCTGCAGAGGTAGCTGTGTTATGGAACTGTGTGGTTGCAGTCTTATGCAAGGTATGTCCTAGCAATGAACATTGAAAACATTTTTGAAAAACCTTTTAAAAAATAATCCTTTTTTTTTTTTTAAAGATAGTTCTGTTACACCAACAACAGGCTGTGTCTTTTACATTTGTGCTTAACATACCCACATTCTCTTGATATTCCTTGTGGCCAGCAGATATTTAGAACCTCTGATTAGCTGTGATCTTTGGCTAAAAAATGGGTGAAAGTTTACTAACCCATATAAGATTGTAGCCTACACTGACCTCAAAAAGATCATTATTGTAACTATCAAAGTTTATTTAGCTAAATAAGTTGCATAGCAAATACATGTATAATATGTGTATTATGTAAATATACACGTACATAGATACATATATCATAGTCCACATTTTACTATGTGAGGCTTTGAAAAATTACCACTGCATAAGATATACAAGATTAGTATCTTATTTGGGTGAATAAATCTTTAATTCTTTATAGGTTATTAGGACTTTTAAATGCTGAATAGAAAATACCTTCTGAGCTGGAAGGACCGCCAATTCCCTACTAATTGCAGTGTCCTCTTTGTGCACTAGATGGCAGTGTTGCCTTGCTGTGTCTGTGACAGTTTCTGGATTAGTGTATGAAGGTTGTTATTATCAATTAAAGGAAATAGCTATGTACTCTATAAAAGGTTAATTAGTCATAAAGGTTATAATTAAATATGGACTATGAATACATTTTACATACTCCCCTCCCCCCCGGTAGTTTTCTGTTAATATAAAAATGTAAAACCAGACTGAAGCATACACAAATATCAAATCATTATGTTGAACACCTGAAACTAATATGTTACATGTCAGTTGTACCTCAGTAAAAAAAAAAAAAAAAAAAGACTGCAGTTCACAAAAAAAACCCCAAACAGAAAAAGACAGTCGTGTGATATAAAGCAATTATATTTCTTTTAGGAGATATCTGAAGAGATTATAGGATCGCCCATTCCAGAACCTAGACAACGCTCAAGACTTTTGAGATCTCAATCAGAAAGCTCTGATGAAGTTACAGAATTGGACCTTTCACATGGGAAGAAAGATGCATTTGTTTTGGAGGTATTATTGCATTGGACTAATTTCTTAAAGTTTTTGGAAGATAAGATATATATTTTTACAGTCAGATGCTAAATTGGTGTGATATTTTTGTATCGTTACAACTGTTAAAAATATCAAAAGAATATTTTATTATAGAAATTACAACAAACTTGGTAACATATCTTTTTTTAACAAAAGTTAAAAAGTTTTGGAAAACTTTGTTTTGGAAAATTAGTTTTGGAAAAATTAGTGTTTGGGTTGAAATATAATTAAAATATTAAACTTTTGGAGCTTTTTTTGTAAACTTGGATTAATTTCAATAAGAAGGTTCTCTTCTTTCACTTACTATAATTTTTACCTGCTTTATATGTCATAACGTTACTATAATTATAACATTTTTACATGTAACACAATAATATAAGCACTGGGAATCCTTTTTTTTTTTTTCCATCTACTGTTAGTGGGAATGATTGTGCATGAACATGGCCATGTTTTTAATCAATCACCACTCTTTTTTTTTTTTAACATCTTTATTGGAGTATAACTGTTTTACAATGGTGTGTTAGTTTCTGCTTTACAACAAAGTGAATCAGTTATACATATACATATGTTCCCATATCTCTTCCCTCTTGCATCTCCCTCCCTCCCACAAGCACTGTGAATTCTGAGTGTAGTGTTTTTTTTACTGAATTCAGAAGGTGAAATTGAACTTTCATTGTAAAAACGCATCCAGAATGAACTAAGTTTCTTGGAGAATAAATGTGACATGAAAGGTTTATGGAGCCTGTGCCCTCACAGATCTTCTTCCCATGCACTCCCCTGTAGAATGGTTAGCTTTGAAAGGATAGACGATCTTCCTTTGATATCGAAGGAAAGGAAAATAAATGAGGATACTTAGAAATGTTTTCTGGTAAGGTGCCAGTTGAGAGAAAATATCAGATGCCTGGATCTCAGTAAAGCAGGAAGGTGACAGTAGAATTGTATTGGGATGGGACTGGAGGTTTGAAGAGTCTAGAATAGTGCTCTTGAATGTGATCAGGATGTCAGCTGTGGGAGATGCTCAAGGCTTAACTGAGGTGAGAGTGTTACCTTGTAGAAAACTCAGACTATATGAATTTGTGCCTCTTTCTCATAATCTCTGCAGTCTGAGAATGGAGAAAAAAAAATGGAGGTCGGTAAAAGATTAAGGAGTAAAAAGTTCCAGGGTACAGTTTAGAGCAGTTGTACTCAAAGTGCCCTGTGATGGTTGCATCAGCAACAGCTGGGAGCTTGTAAGAAATGCAAACTCTGGGGCCCCTACTTCAGACCTAGTAAATGAAAATTTCAAGGTGGGGCCCAGGAATCTGTTTAACAAACCCTCCAGATGAGGGTTACTTTCACTTTGATCCAGAGCATTTATCATATTTTCTGATCCAGGGATCCTGGCTAAGTAGAGAACAGAAGTGCTTGGAGTCTGGGCAGAAGAGGGCAAGGTGTAGATTCAGTAAGAGAGATGGGGGTTATAGTTGGAAAATGCTGGAGATCTGAGTGTAGAATGTTTGGGGTAATACCACAATCGAGTTGTGGCCATGACTGTGAGTGGCTAAAGCAAAGTGGAAGTGAAAGTGGTTCTTGACATCTCGGGTGTAAGTCAGGACTTAGATCCCCAATGTACAGATGAATGTCAATATATGTCCAGTTGGATATGTTCATTACTTATAATTCACAACAGAATACTGTGATGTAGGAAAAATGGAATTTGTACTTATTCTTTTAAGACATGCCTTTAAATTTACTCCTATGTAATTTTATTTTAAAGCAGTTCTGTATTTAGTCAAAAGATTTTTTTTAATTGCACTGTATTAATTTAAACAAATAGAGATAATGATTGCTTGTTATCTTTGTAAATCTTTTGAAACATGCCCTCATAAAGACTTGAGAAAAGGCTCGATTTTTTGTAAACTCAATAAACTTTATAATGTAAAATAATTCATTTAGAAGTATTTATAATTATTGTGGAAAAATTTATAGATACTAGAAAAATTTTTTCAAGTTTTATATTTTAACTTAGGGAAAAATGGCCCTACTTTTCCTTGACTCTTATGTTTTCTATTTAATAAATAATAAAAACAATTTTTAAAAATTTGAAACAATTATATATTTACTACTTATGTGATAGGTTCAATCTTTTCATTTTCAGATTGATGACACAGATGCTATGGAAGACGTACATTCTCTACTCACTGATGTTCCGCCTCCTTCAGGTGAACAGAGAAAAATTACCTGGAGATGAGACTAGTTTTGCATATCAGTATTTCAGTTCATAATTATTATAGCAGTAACTTAATTTTAACGGCTTTATCAGTGTTGCCTTCTGTCACGTTCTTTGCTGCTCCAAGATTGAAAACACATCGTTTAAAAATATTTACATGGGCTTCCCTGGTGGCGCAGTGGTTGAGAGTCTGCCTGCCAATGCAGGGCACACGGGTTCGAGCCCTGGTCTGGGAGGATCCCACATGCCGCGGAGCAACTGGGCCCGTGAGCCACAATTACTGAGCCTGCGCGTCTGCAGCCTGTGCTCCGCAGCAAGAGAGGCCGCGATAGTGAGAGGCCCGTGCACCGCGATGAAGAGTGACCCCCGCTTGCCACAACTGGAGAAGGCCCTCGCACAGAAACGAAGACCCAACACAGCCATAAATAAATAAATTAATTAATTAAAAAAAATTTACATTAGAACTTAGGTGAACTGATTTTTAATCCTTTTATGTTTATGCATTACAAAAAAACCATGATAATTTACTAACATGGTCTAAAGTTTCCCAGAGGTATAGAGTTTTAGAAAAAAAGAATGAATGGGTCTTAGTTAGAACTTTATGTAATAATTGAAAAATGTTATTTTTTTAAAAAATTTATTTATTATTCATTTTTGGCTGCATTGGGTCTTCGTTGCTGCACGCAGCTTTCTCTAGTTGCAGCGAGCGGGGGCTACTCTTCGTTGAAGTGCATGGGGTTCTCATTGCGGTGGCTTCTCTTGTTGCGGAGCTCGGGCTCTAGGCGTGTGGGCTGCAGTAGTTGTGGCACGTGGGCTCTGTAGTTGTGGCTTGTGGTCTCTAGAGTGCAGACTCAGTAGTTGTGGTGCACGGGCTTAGTTGTTCCACAGCATGTAGGATCTTCTCAGACCAGGGCTCGAACCCGTGTCCCTGCATTGGCAGGCAGACTCTTAACCACTGCCTCATCAGGGAAGCCCCGAAAAATGTTATTCTTTAACACAAAAATAAATGAAATGTTATCATATGTTTTCCCTGTAATTTATTTTGACAGGCTTTTATAGTTGTAATACAGAAATTATGCCTGGTATAAATAATTGGACATCTGAAATACAGGTAAGCCTTTTATTCTTTATTTTAAGCAAATATAGCATGTGTGATTTTAGCAAGTTTTTTCTTAATATATGTTTTCTTTTCGGCCTCTTTACTGCAGTTAAAAATCTTATCTTTTAAAAAAATACCACAGTAATTATGATTGTTTATTTTCTGTTACAGTATTTAGTTCAAAATAATGAAATGACATGCCATTATATCTCCCCATATTTAGATGTTCACATCAGTAAGAGTAATCCGATTAAGCAGCCTTAATCTAACTAATCAAGCCCTCAATAAGAATTTTAATGATCTCTGTGAAAACTTGCTCAAGGTAGGAACCTTTTGACTAACTATACTTTAGCTAAAACTCCTCAGGATCATGAAATTAAAGAAGAAAAGTATTTATATTTTCTGGAATACCTTACACAGTTGTAGGCCGAATTATTTTTATTTACTTATCAATCTTAACCTGCCATCAAGTAAAATGCTAAAGATGTCCTCTCCATCTTAATATGCCACACTATAAAAGGAATATATTTTAAGTTATTTCATAGTGTTAAACTTCATAAAAATCTATATTTGTAAATTAAAAAAAACCCTTATTTTTTTATGATTTAGAAATGATTAAATCTTATTGTCTGCTTAGATATTAAAAATGTATTCTTAATGAAAGAATAGACGAAACAGAAGTGTTTTAATCTTCTCAACTTTATTTGCCATAGTATAATGTACATTAAAAGATCAGTTTTTATAAATTTTTAAATTAAAAGAAATGATATTACTAATATTTTCTTTTGTGTAGAGCCTGTATTTTAAACTGCGGTCTATGATCCCCTGCTGCCTTTGCCATGTAAATTTTACAGTATCTCTCCCTGAAGATGAATTAATTCAGGTAACTAAGGTTCAGTCTGTTATTAAAGAAGAGTTCTAACTTTGGTCTGTTTTAATATTATACATTTGCCATAATTAAAGAAGTATAAGCTGCTTTACTTCAAAATATTTTTAAACATACTAGTATGTCAGACCTTGTCTGTCTGTTTCACTTTTGTGAACTCTAGTTATCTGAAGGTGTACTCATATGTGTGTTCCAGCATATGTACACTAGAAGGTGTGCTTCTGTGCGACTTCTCTAGGCCCCATCTTTTAGAGAAGGTTTTTGAGCTCTTTCTGGAATACATACGTTTAGGTATACGTGTTGGGCTTAGTTGTAGTCTGAATGTCTGAGTTTATGTGCAGTTCTGGTTGAGAATCTTAACCAGGAAAGGCAAATTAGCCAGTTTGTATTAGTTGTTCCATGGTACTGAAAAAGAATTATAAGAAGCCTATTTGGGGAATGATTATTTTGCTAATCATATTGTTTCTGTGATTCTAGGTTACAGTCACAGCAGTTGCAATAACTTTTGACAAAAATCAGGCTTTACAGACCACAAAAACACATGCTGAGAAGTCACTGCAAAGAGGTAAACCTATGGTAGATGGGAGCATAGTTCATGTTTGTCTGTGTTATAGTTCAGTGATAAAATATAGAGGATAGGTAGAATAAATAAATGACGTGTTTCTTGACACGATACTGTCAGTTTTTCTGTTTTCTTTATCAAGATAACTGTGTGGATAAGCATATGGCTGATGATATTTTTCACACATGAATAGGTGGTTGGCTGCTATTTACATAGAAAATGCTGCTGTTTTTTAGAGTTAGCTTATAACATTAGTTCTGCAGTAATTTAGAGGCTCCTATCCTAGGAACTCTGGGGAGGTCCTCAAGGCATCTGAGAACCAACTGATGTAGCAAGCACCATGGATTTTTCTCAGGAAAGGTCCCATAGTGTTCAGCAGATTCTCAGAGTTGTTCTTTATCCAGTAAAATTTAGGAAGTACCATGCTTAATATATTCCAAAGAAATGCAAAATCTTAGAAACCATTTGTGTGTTCTGAAAAAAAAGAAGAGGGAAATAGTATACTTTCTAAAGTTTAATGACTTACTGGCTAAATAAATATTCATGATTAATCTAAAGTATTTTAAGTTGAATATATCCTACATCTGTAGCATTGAATTAATGTCATATAGATGTATTAAATGATTATGTGTTCAGATATTTATCAAAAAAGATAGATAATAACTGGTTTAAGTGTCATAGAACTAGTATAGTACAAAAAGTAGGATAATAATAATCATTAGTGAGTGCTTATTCTTTGCCAGGCGCTGTGCTAAGAGATTTATATACATTACCCTTTCTAAATCTCACAACAGCCCCACAAGAGAAGATAGCAACCACTCTCAATGTCTGCAGGTGAAGGACCCCCATGGAAGAAAGCAAGGACAAAACAACCAGAATTAACTGAGTTGGGGGGAAATTTGTATGTTATCCCAGAGTAATTTTTAAAAAATTAGTAAGAGATCATTACTAATTAACTTGTGTTTTTCCTGCCTCTCAAGCCTCTACAGATAATGAAGAACTTCTGCAGTTTCCCCTCGAACTCTGTTCAGATTCACTTCCTTCTCATCCTTTTCCACCGGCTAAAGGTTGGTTAAGTAAGCGAAATGCAAGCACAAATACTAGTTTCTAGATCCTTACACTTGCTTCTTCACTGTAGGTAATCTTAACTTAATTTTGAGATGGAGATTTATTCTTCATTTCCTCATTGTATGTTTCTTCATGTTCATAAAGGAGAGAGAGTAATGTTCCTTTTATTTTAATTTCTCAAGTAATCTCATCATAACTTATTAAGGTAATTTTTTGTATGATATTCCATTCTTGTAACTCAAATGTATTAAAGTTTTATTTTCAGAGATTTGGATTTCCCAAAGTTAACTATTCACATATGGTATATTTTGATATTTATATTATATCTGGTAAATTTTCTTCTAGCAACACTAACCTGCAAAAATTTTTAGATTTTTATAGACAAACAGAATACTTATTTTCTTCGGAAGCTATGTGGAGAGGTTTTGGATGGAGGTTAGTACAAGTGAGAAAGGGATGAGCTTTCTGTCTTTTGGGTGTCTTGGTTATATTTGAGGAACATCTTTTCAAATGCAAAATGATTGTCCCTTAATTCAATAGCAGTAGATCTACTTAGATCTGTACAATCTTTGGAGAAAAGTGGGAGGTGGTTTTTTCCATTTCTCTTCTGATTTCAGTGTAATTTTTATTATAAAAATTTCAGAATTACTGTACCTTATCTTATAGCGTTACATACACAGTAAATGTAGTTTGTGTTTTTTCCTAAATTTTTTATTCTTAGAAATGATGCTTTTGTTATTTAAAACCAAATTGGCTTTTCTAATTTTTCCGTTTTATAATACAAGTGACATTATTTTGTGGTTTCTACTTGTCAGTTACTTTATCTGATACTGTATTAGTTATAATACAGCATAGTTTTATATTCACATTGCCTGTATGTCAATAGAGTCTTTACTAAATCAGTGCAAGGCCTGTGTAGATAAATAGATCTTGTCTCATATTTTGAAGCTGAAAAGAAGCTACTTTCAGATTCTGAACTTTCTAACATGGTAACTGTGGTTCTTTTTCCTTTTTGTCTAAATTAAAATTCTAATTTAGAACTCCATAGAGAATTTCTTGAAAGAATAGAGAGGAAAAAATCAAATCCAAAGACAATCTGAGTTCAGATTTATAACTTAAACATAGCTTTCAGAACAAAAAGTGGAACAGTCTAGAATCTTCCTTGAACTGACTAGATAAGATTTTTTTTTAAACATGTATTTTCTACAGAAACTTATATTTAACACAGGGTTAATTCCAAACCACTTTTAAGTATCACTTCATTTATCCTTACCCAGCAGTGGTGGCGAGGGGGAAACCAAAACCAAAAACCCAATCGGCAACGACAAAAAGGTCAATTGCTAACCTATCCAAATATTTATTTGTGGATTTGGGGTCCCTGTTAGCTCAACTTTACCATGTTGTTAATAGCTACTGAATTCTGCAGAAGATTAGATTTAAACTCTGTAAATTGACCATATCTATATTGATAACTTACAGTTTCTGCAGTAGCTTGCAAAATATTTTCAAAGGTAATGAGAACTAGTGCTTTTTGAAGTCATTAGTGTATTTTGCACAAATGATACTCTGAACTTAAAAACAAGGAAAGAAGAATTTGAGTAGACTAAGTCATATCGAACAGTCCCTAAAATATTTGCAATTTATTTTAAGGAGCATGGAGAGGGGCCATAGGTGGAGTAATAAACCAAGAGACCTGGCTTTTCTTCTCAATTCTGCTACTGATAAAGTTTGAGAACTTGGGCCAGGTAACCTCTAATTAAGCCACTTAAATCTTAGTTCCTCATTTGTAAAATGTGAAAGGATTAAGATTCTCTCTAGCCTTTCAAATTCTCTGATTTCTTGAGTTTTTATAGTTTATGGTTCTTCAATTATTAACATGTCCCTATTATTAAAAACATAAAAGCTAAATTATGCCTGAGGTGACACTGAGCTTCTGTTAATTAATTTTCCAAATAACTTCAAATCAGTTAAACCAGTGATTTTTAAACTCTGTTCCTCCAAACCATAGAGTTTCTTCAGAGGTGCCTCATGGCCTTCCAGGAGGCAAGGTGCCAGGGGGGTGAGAAGATAGGTCTCTAGACCCCCTACTTCTGAACTAGAGCAGCTTCAATGCACTACGCTTTATGTATCAGCTTTCTATATATGATTTTGGAAGGAAGGGTTTCAAAAAGTTTGAAAATCACTGAATCAGATCATGCCACCCTTATCATCATCATCGTCGTCACCATTGTCAGCTTCATAATGATCAATATCATCACATCTAATACTAATATATATAAAACTTTAATACTAAGTGCTTAACTATAAAACCTATGTGCCTTTCCTTGAATGTTACATTTTAAAATCATCTCTGAACACTAAAAAGTTTATCTGTTTATTTTTTTTAAAGTCGTGTAAATTGTGGTTTATGTTGCATGCTTATGTATTGTCTTTGCTTCCTCATGTCTTGCCAGGAGAACATGGGCTATGATGTATATATTAGAAAAAGTTATCTCAAAGTATTTTGGAAAATTTGAGGATAGAATGCGTTTTGAAAAGGTCTGAAAAGTGTAATAATAGAGTGTTATATCATGAATGTAGTAATTGAACATTGTAACATGAAGGAAGCCTTTGAATAGAGAATAGAAATATCTGGGGAAAGTTAAGCTTAGCAGTTTAGAGGAAATAGGTGGGAGAGAGAAAGGTGAGGGTGAGGAATAAATGCTCAGAGAACTTCTCTACTTTCTTATCTGCAACCACAAGAGGTTTAAAAGTTAACTACTAATACTGATAAGTAAATAAATATATAGTTTTTATAGTTTTGTTAGGTCAGTTAGCTAAGCTGATCGAGATTTATCTTTTTTAATTCTGAAAACTTTGAATACTAATTTATTCTCATGTTCTTATCGCAAATGGGATAATTTATTAAAATTTTTTATTTCCTTTTATGTTGACAGAGTAGTCTCAAGAGCTATGCACAGTATGTTTATTAATACTTCCATCTTTTCACTTGTAGATAAACCTTTCCTTATCTTTTTGTGTTATTGAAAATGAGCGAGTATTATGTGAAGAAAAGATGCTTCAATAACATGTTTCCTAATTGACAGTGTAGAGTAAGCTTCGGCCTGAATTGTCCATCCATGCTTAATTTTGTTTCCTTCCATCTTTTGTTATATTTGTTACATGTTTTGTTTCTCAAGGTAACAGAATAGTTTGATGTATGTCTCAGATTTGTGGTTGATTTGGTGTTACCTTGATAGTTATCATGATTTTTCTGATTTGAAATATTAAAATGTGCTGAGCCTGAGTAATTTCTTAAAGGACATTATCATGTGAAGGTCATCAAAATTCTTTGATGAATACTGTGAGGAACAGAGATGATGTGGCATCACCATAAATTACTTTTTTTTTAATATGAAACTGTGTTAAGAGAAAAGATGACTATAGCAAACTTTTTATACCACTTTCATAATGTGTTTTCCTCCTCAATATCTACATGTCAGCTTTCTGAATATCTGTCACTTCACTCTGAAATGGTTTTTTAAGAGGCTTTAAAAATGATATATATTTTTATGAAATGAAAATGAAAAAAGATGGAGCAAATATAGTAAAAATAGGGAATCTGAGTGAATGTAATCTGGGTAAAAATTTTTTAAAAATAAGATATTTCTCATGAACTGTAATTAATCTTCATTAAATTTAATCTTCATTAAAATTCTGAGAGTTTAAGGCTATAAAAGGGTTTAATTAAGTCAGTCTTAGTGTTTATATACTGTTGCATGAAACTGTATAGAGGAAAAGTTTTTTATACCACCCTTGTTTCTGTGTTCATTTTGCTTTATGCTGGGGTGGTATCCTCATGTTCAGTGGCATTAGCTATATCCTGGGAGAAGTTCTCTTTTCACTGAGCAGTTTCTGACGAATAAGACAAATAAATATAGGTCAAATTCTGGATTTCAGTAAAAAAGAAAACAAGTTTGCTTACACCCTCAATATATTATACTCCATAATTAGGTATCCACATTTGAAGCTTTTTTCTTTATTTTTATGGTAGGCTATCAGAATTACTTTTTGTTAAACCAAATTTGATTTTAAAAGATAGTTTAATTTTTTAAACTTAAATGACTTGCCTCACATTATTTTAAACTTGTAATTAGCAATATAAATCTATAAGAGCTACAAAAGTTAGCTTTTCCTTTTTCCTGCCAACTAATGGTTCTGAATTCTTACAAGTATATATAATTCTTTATGCTAACTAAAAATGTTTTTATGTATTAAGAATTCATTGCATGTCTGTTTTCTCTCTTATTTTTTTAAGATGTATTTTGTCACTGTGACCAAATGGTAGCAACTATAAAAAATGCTAAACTTCTTCATGTTATCCGTGGCCACAGCAGTGAGTGAGGGCTCCTGAAAGGAGAAAAATGCTGAGGGGAAGGAGAATGAGAGGAAAACAGAAACTAAAGAGTGGAAAATGTGAAAACCTCATCCAAGAAGTGGGAAGGAAAGAAAGAGTTGATGGAGAAGTAGAGATAAGGAATCTTAGCTTCTCCAAGAGCTCGAGAGCAGTGAAATCCAGAGTCAGAGGAAGAGGGAGTGAAAAGCAAAGAAAATTGAATTGGGTTACTGACCCCAAACAAGGAATATTAGGAAAAAAGGATACAAAGGATGGGAGTGAGAGGAAGAGTGAATGATGGGGATTGAAGAAGAAAAGGAAGTGAGTTAGAATGTTGCACATCCGGGGTTGGAAGCTTTAATGACTCAAATAGGGCAGCTAATTATCTTTTGTCATCTACTGTATGTATTACCTGTGTATATTACCTGTGTAGCTGTGTAGTTGAATTTTTTTTTTTTTTTTACTAGTGGAATATCCAGATCGAAGCAATTTGTGTCTTTCTCTATGCCTTAGTAATTTTTAACTATAATATGGCAATTTCATTATCAATCCACCAATATTTAAAGACCATTATGGACCAGATTTATACTGAATGTTTATGTACATCATTTGTTTAACTCAGTCATTAAGCCAGATTTTATAGTTAGAAGACATAGCTGATCAATGCATTATAGATAGATGGAAATGCTTAAAGGGACATAAAACCAAATTTTGATCATGATAATTTAAAACTAAGAATGGTTAAACAGGATAATAAAGCATACAGTTTAAGGACTCCAGATTGCATATATTTTAATCTGCCAGAGAGTCTTTTCAGAATTTGCAGGAGTTTTTTCAAATTTTGCAATTTTCTTAGGGTGACTGGAAAAGATTATCCCAAATACTTTCTAGTTATTCAAAGCAAAGGTGATCTGTAAATTTTAATGCTAGAAATTAAGTTGTTAGAAGAGTAGTCAGTGTAAAGCTTTATCATAGCCAACCTATACCTTTGTCATTGGTTATTTAGGAGAATGGAAGCATCTCAAACTTCGGAAGCACTGGCAGGTGTATAATTGAGGGAGGAGGAATTCTTGCCACATTTTTTTTCTGTTTTTCATCTATATGCTCATTTCCACTAAACTGCTTTAATCTAGGTTAATCCCCCTCCCCACTCCACTAAGGCCTGTTAAAAATTGCTCAAGTGTAGTAAGAAAATAGTCACTCTGCATGTTCTGTTTGCCTCAGTAACTTTCTAGGGTTGTTTTTTGAGGGTTAGCGGGATTATCAGTAACTGGTGACTTTTTAAAAAAGCAAAATTGTATTCAATGGGAAAGGAAATGCTAAGAGAAGTGGGCTGCTGGGTGGCTTGATGTAGACTGTCTTTGCAGCTACAGTGGGGACCTCGCATACGAAGTATTTGTGTCAGACTCTTCCACAGAGATGTGCAAGTACCCAGAAAGTATTGGCTTAGAGATTGCATACGGATTTATTTATTCTTAAGCAGAATTACTGCTTTGTCAGTGAGCCAGACAGCTAGTATCTGCAGTACCTTCTCTTTTGAAAAGCCTGTTATTACCTGGGAAGCCAAACTGTAATCAGAAGGAGCAGAGTGACTGAGAGTCTGAGGTCATTAGGTATTTGAGGTGTTCAGACCAGTCCGAGGTGCTGATGTCCAGCTGCTGCCAGGACCAGCTCCTCTTGGGCCTTTTCTCTGAGAGAAAAAATGAGCATCCTGGCAGGCATGTGAGGAGATGAACGTGCTCTCCTTCAGTGAGGTCAAAAATCTCGTGGCTCAGCCTTTCCCTCCATGTCTCTAATTTAAAAGTTTTGTTCTTTTCAAGTTTTAATTCAAACACATTCATATTTGAGGGCAGGGAATAAATATTTTCCCTCACTTGTTTCTCCTCTTCTCTACCTTTCGTAAAATTATTTTTGGAAAAGTCGTAAGTGTACATGGTGAAAAATTCAAACACTACAAAAAAAAAAATCACATTGTCCAAAATAAAGCTTCCTTCTCCCTTCGTTTTCCTTCCCAAGAGGCAGATACTCTTTAACAGCTTATTGTCTGTCTTTGCAAAGATACTCTATCCTTTTTTAAAAACACAAATATTCTATAGATCATTGTATACCTTTGTTTTTTTCCACCTGACATATTTAGAGATGGGAACAGATACCTTCTACATGTTTAAGCTCTTTTCATGGGTACTTGCCATTAAATTATATACAGTTGCTACTAGAGAATTCCATATTACCAAGATAATATCAAGGTATAGAGGACAATTTTAGTAATTTTCACTTTTTCTTTTAGTTTCCTCCCCCTCCTTCCCATCCCCACATTTTAAAAACTTTCACAGAATACCTAATGCCGACTATATTTTCTGTGTCTCTACTTACTGAGGCTATACTGCACAGGGCATACGAGAGCTCTGGGACCCTCCTGGGATGTATGAGCCTGGGGTGGGCTATTTACTGTCCCAGCTTCTGCACTGCGTCTGTTTCCAGGCTGAGCTGTCCCTAGAGATCTAGTAAGCCTCTGAATGTCAGTTCTGTTCTGGTCTTCCTCCTACAGGAGGTCCCATCGCTTCCTGGGCTTCCATTGCCCCTCAGGATCCTGAATCAGGAGGATACTCCCTCTAGAACTACAGCCTGAGGGCATGATGGTCAGGGCGCATCCAGCGTGATCTCCTCATAGCCATTTTATGGACCTCACCTAGTGATCCCTTTTATTGGACAGTTCTGTATTGTAAGAGGATTGTCAGCCACTGTACACTCTCCAGTATTAGCTTGTGGTCATTGCCTTAAAAATTGGGGGGTGGGGTGGGTGTGGGAGATACTTCCATTGCACCCAATTAGCAGAAGCATTCTATATAAATCCGATTTTTGAAAAGTATAGCTTCTGCTAATTTAAGAATATTACTAGAAGATCAACACATTAAGCAGAGACAAAAATACATATATTTACTTAGTTTATAATTTAAAAAAAGACTGGCTGACCCAAATTATTCTTAGTGTTTTTATGTGTTATTTCTATCTTGGCCACACTATATTCTCAGTTCTGAAATTCTTTGAAACAAAAATTCAAATAATGGTAGTGTGGATAGAGCCTGAACATTAGAAATAGATTATGAATTTTTCTTTTTTTATAGTACTGTTTAAATTTGTACAATGACTTAAATATCTATTGTAAAAATATAAACTATCAGGGAGAATGCAGGATGCTGCTTTTATGAGCTTACTGTAAAGGGGATTCTAGTTTGGGATTCCTAGTTATTTCTGTGGAGAGTGGTCACCTTTTAGTTCCACAAAGTCTTGATAGTTCCAGAAGGAGCTGTTGAAAGCGAAGGCCTTGAATGAAGGGGTTGGTGGTGAGGAGGCGGGTCAGGCTGAAGTTTGTGTTTATCTGTGAGACATAGGTCATTGCCTTGTCTGTAATTTTTAATCTTACTGGCTCTTCCGCCACAAACATTTCCCTTCTTTTTTTCATTTCAGATTTTCTTCCCAGTAGGTTGACCCTTTTCTCTGTCCAGTTTTCTCACGTCCTGCTTCCATCCCACTAACATTTGTTACTGTGTTGATATTTTGTGTGTAGTTTCTGAAACTTTTTTTGTGTTATAGTAACAAGTAATCTTTCTTGGCATGGTATTTATTAATGGAGCTAGTTTTCATATATCGATAGAAACTGTGTTTTAAACCTAAATACTTCTATTTGGTTTACTTTTATAATGAAGCCATAAAGATTTCCTCCTATTAGTCTGGCTTTTAGAGAGTATTAACCAAGAGCAAAGAAGAGATACTGGCTTATACTTAGCACCCAAGCTAATGTTGTTCATATTGTCTTATTAGAACACCTGGAGAGTGCAAGTTCTAACTCAGGTATACCAGCTGCACAGAGAGGTGAGTTTGTCTAATTAAGCAAATAGTCTCCAAAGGTGTGAAATTCTAGTGTGGTGATTCATAAGCATACAGACATCAGAGAAATGCACTGGACGATGGAATAGACACCAAAATGTGGCTTTATTGTAGTTAGAATGTGTCTTACAAACTAGTAATTAAACGAATATTTACATTTTTAGTATTTTAATAGGGTCCCACTTTCTAAAAATAAGGCTTTAGTTTTTTAACATTGTTTTTTAGCTCAGCAGTAGTAAAAGTTATTCTTTTTCAAATGAGAACTTGTTAGGCTCACACTTGCCCCTCAACCCATGTTATCAGAAGCTTTGTCGCCAAAATCAGACGTGGAAATAGAATATTGACAAAAATGACCCTTTGGCTTTCCTGTTACTATTGGTAGAAAGAAGGTATTTTAATAAAAGATAAGTTAACTAGTGATTTTTTTTCATGTATTCTTCACCATTTGATTCTCATTATTTTTATTTTTGATTTCAGGGTAAAAATAGGGCAAGGAATTATTCACAAAGTTCTGATTGTAAATTAAAGTCCTGAATCTAAACAGCTGAAACAGTGTGAAGTAAAAAGAATGGGAAATGAAGTTAGTTAAAACACAGCGTATGGTCCTTTCCCTGATCTCTCCGTTAGACCTGCTTCCATTCCCCCTAAGAGACCACACAGCTGTGACATCACCAAAGATGCTCAGCCAGCCGAGAAATTGGTTTTATACAAATCATGGTCTAAAGCTTGACTCTTTACTATCTCTCTTACCTGACTTGAAAAGGACCACTTTTCCCCCTAAGTTACAGATAAATTACGTCATCGGAAGGAGTGTTATGACGAGTAAGAGACGTCATCCATATTTTTTCTTTGTTTTTTCTTTTGTTTTCTGTCTGTGTTTTCAGCAACGTCAGTTGATTACAGTTCCTTTGCAGACAGATGCAGCAGCTGGATAGAGCTCATTAAACTGAAAGCTCAGACCATAAGGCGTGGATCAATTAAGACAAGTAGGCGGATGTTTCTACCATGTTACAATCTGAGAAGCATATCCTTGATTTCCCAGTGGTGAAGCCTAGACCTGACTACTCAGTAATAACATTGCCAATCAATCATGTATTGGAGTGTGAAAGCTGCAGACTCTAAAGGTCATTTAGCAAAAGCTATTGAAGAGCCTTTAGATTTTTTTAACTTTAACTGTAGGGTTGTGTTTTTAGTATTTTATTTTTGTGAAGGTATTCTTGAAAGTTTATAAATAGATATTATATCATCTAGTGTAAGGAAATGATGAGCTCTCTTATTGAAGAGACACTCTTCCAGGACCCAAGGTACTAGGTAGTGTATGGTATTTGTCAGTTTACTAAGAGCGATATCCAGAGTGATAAAAGAATGAGATATTTCCGTAGAGAAAGTGGTCAACTCTTATCTCACTGCTAGACTCAGGATCAGTACTTACATGTTCTTTATCTATACTCTATGTGTTTTGGTAGACTTTGAGGTATTTGAGTGAAAGATTTTACATTAAAGGGAAGGAACTGTGTTTTAGGGTGAAGATCACAAGATATGGAGCCAGCCAGATCTGGTTTTGAATCCTAGTAGTGCCATTTTAATAGCTGTGTGACCTTGGGCAAGTTATTTAAGTTTTGTAAGCCTCAGTTTCCTCGTGTAAAATGGAGATAACACCTACGTTGCTGGGTTGTTGTAAGGATTATATATATACATATATGTGTGTGTGTGTGTGTATATATGTATATATGTCTGGTTTATAGTAGTTATTTGATAAGTGGTAGCTCTTATTTGTTATTTTATGAACAAACAACTTTTAGACAGCCAAGGTCATTTGTTGAATTTTTTAAATTACGAGTTTGATCGAGAAGGTTTGGAAAAGAAACCTACGACAACTAGTTAAGATATGGTTTATCTACAAGTTGACAATGATGAAGTCGTCTGAAAAAAAGATGGAAAAAACTGCACTGGGAAATGTAACAACTTTCACACTCTCCTTGTAATAATTTGTTCCTACAGCAGATAATTTTTAATGCTCTACCGCTTTTTCTTCACTTTATAACGATCATTGTGTGTGTAGCTCCACCTCATCAACATTTTCTTTTGCAGGAATGCCATTTTTCTTCCAAAAGATTCCATTCCAGCATTTCCTCTTATGTTTTTCTTTCTCTCTCTATTTTTAATTGCATGCAGTGCATGATTTCTTTCATGACATGGCTTAGCCTCACAGACAGCTGAATGTTGTCACCACTTATTTGGAAACCTTAGGGAATAATTGAGTCACCAGCATACGATCTTGATGCTTTCTCTTCTTTTCTCCAATTTTAGCTGTGACAGTCGAAAAAGCAAGTCCAGTGGGTGAAGGAAATTTCCGGAATCGTTCTTCTCCACCTTGTGCAAATTCTACAGTTGGGGTAGTTAAGATGACACCTCTTTCCTTCATTCCTGGAGCAAAAATAACGAAATATCTTGGGATAATTAACATGTTTTTTATTCGAGAAACCACTTCTCTTCGTGAGGTAATTTTATAGTTGTTATTTCATTGTTTTTGTGCGTTTTCTGTGGTTGAAGATATTAGTATCAAGACCAAACAAGTTTCAAATTGGTTATTTGCCAGAAGTAACACACACACACCCTTTTTTTCATAACCTGTCTGGATTGTCTCTAGCAGCTAGTATTATCGCAAGAGTTGTGTTGGGTTTAATCCCATTTGTTATTAGAAACTCCAGGTCCTTATCATGTGGTAACTAAAACAAATAAATGTATCCGTGTTTGATTAGAGTTTAAAACAGCCCTGAAAGAACAGCTTAGTCTTCTCAGTAGGTATTTGCCTGAGATATATTTAAATAGCAATTTTTAAGGGTTTACATTTAGAAATAGTAAGGGACTGTATCATGGAGAGATGTCTTGGGGATTGTTTATGTCATTTAGCTCTATCATTTTCTTCCTCTGAAAAAGACTGAGGCCACTTGTTTTCTTCCCCTCTCGCCGTCAGTGTGTAAAAATGTTTGTTCAAGTTCTTACCTCACACTGGCTGGGTATCATTAAACTTTAATTTGTTTTTTAAGTAACAGCAGTTCTAATCTTCTACTTGATGTAGTCAAAGTTAAGAATCAGAGTCAGCTTATTTTTTGCATTACAGAGGAGTTTAAACTCAAGAAAAGATTATATTTCTATTTGTCATGTTTTGGAGCAGGACTGCTAAGCAAATTATTGTGAATGGGGAAAATTTTTAATTATTTAGGTGTGAAACCCAATAAACTCTTCAAAATTTACTTCAGCGGTACTTTGTATTTTTAAAAAGTATGTTCATTATAAACATGACTTAACCATGCTTTTTCCCCATTGCTTCACTAGCAGTGTTTCTGTACTTTCTTGGAAATAACAGCTTGCTTATTAATTTTTGATATCATGCTCACCCTTCTGCACCTAGCACAGTGTCTGGTGCAGAGTAAACATAAGTTGTTTTTGTGTAAATGAGGGAGTGACTTCTGACAGATTAGCTAATTAGATAGATGTTTCCTTTAAGATAAATTACTTTTAAAAATCATATTCTAATTGTGTTGAGATGGGAAAGAAACTATCTTAAGATACTCTCAAAAACCTTTTAGTGTAGAATTAAAATAGGAGACACTTTTAAGTCCATTTAAGTTTGACAAAGAAATTTGGGTGTGAGAAGCTGGCATAGATTGGTGAATTGACCTTTTCCGGTTGCTCTTACTAGCACATGGATATTGTACTATTGAATCCATAAAATTTTATTTCTTAAGTGCCTTCTCTACTGCTTAAGCAACCATACCCCAAAATGTTACTTCACAGTAGACCTCCTTTCAACAGAGGTTTGTAATATTAACTGTATGGTATAATAGCCCAGATTTATTCATTGCTTGATGAATTATTTGCTTACAATTATATAATCTTTTAAAAATTACCCCTCTGTAGTCTCTTTTACTCTGCTATCAGAATTCCTTGATTTGATGAGATGGAGGAGGAAAACTGATAAAAGTAAAAGAAAAAACTGTCCCAGGTGTGATGATTGAGTCAGAGGCAGGCTGACACAACTCACTTAACTCCTTAATTACAAAGAGAGATACCTGTACAAAACTTTATGTAGGATCCTGTGACTTTTCAGAAAGATGTGACCTGGACGAATGGTTCTTCTAACAGTGTATTAAATTTTGCCCTTAACCTCCAGTTTAAAGTTGGAAATTTCTTCCTAGACTATAAATAACATCCAGTAAAATTTGTGGAAAACTTAGGTTGAAAAGCATTTTAAGCTCTCATTTAGCCTTTGGTTTCTGTTTTGTTTGTTTTTGAACACTGAAAAAGTTCCCCAAACTATTGGATTTCATTCCCTAACTAATATGTACGGGCCACTTAGTACGTGCATCTGTTGAAGTAGGTGTTAGCGTATGTAGTTGTGAGCACAGCAGAGTCAGTTCCTGGCCTGATGGGATTTAGTCTAGTGGAACTCGGGCATGGTGGACAGTAAATAAATAATCATGTGATTAATAGGTAACTCCTAGTAATAGTAAGTCATTTAAAGAAATACAACAGGGCCTGTCAGGGAATATAATGGGAGAACTTAATTTAGATCTGATAAGGAAGGTTTCTCTGAGGAAGTCACATGTAAACCAGGACCTGAAGAATTGAGTAAAAGTTACCCTGGTGGAAAATTGGGAACCTTCATGTGCAGTGACCCCGAGGCAGGAAAAGATGTCACACCTTTGAGAAACTGAAAAAGACAAGTGTGACTGGAACCTGGTTCATTTTCAGAATAGGAGATATGGATAGCAGGGAAGTCTCATTGTTTATATTTACCATCAATTTATTTGAATGATGATGGGAATGACTTGATAGAGGGAGGTGCTGAAGATGGAGGGACAGTTAGAACTCTTGCTCTGCCATCTGTCCGGTAGCTCTTTGGTCTTGGCTCGTCATGGGCACGTCACAGATTCTCTGAGCTTCAGTTTCATCATCTGTAAAATGAAGATAGTAATCCCTGTCGTAGACATGTGCTCAGTAAAGGTTTGTTTGTTTGTTCATTCATGCAACAAATCCCCATTATGGAGGGAATTAAAATGATTGTCCGTTATATTAAGATCACTTAAGATGTTTTGATATGTATTCTTTGATGTTTTATGTACGTTAGTTTACACATGTATCCAGTTTGGTTTTTTGCGCGTCATCATTTAGGAAGGAGGTGTCAGTGGTTTTCTCCATGCTTTTATTGCTGAAGTGTTTGCGATGGTGAGAGCTCACGTGGCTGCACTGGGAGGGAATGCTGTTGTCTCCTACATAATGAAGCAGTGTGTCTTCATGGAGAATCCAAATAAAAACCAGGTGAGATGGGGTTAAAAACCTCTGATGGCAGGAACCTGTGAATGTATCCCATGGCCTTTTCACCTCCCACACTCCCCCGAAAAAGAGAATTGCTCCTCAAAGCTCTTTGATTCTAGAGGCTTAAAATATGTTTTAATGAATATGTTGGTAACCATGGTCCTGCATAGGTCAGATGCTGTTTTCACATCTGCATAGGTCAGATGCTGTTTTCACATTCCCAGTGACTAGTTATTATTCTTAAATACCTCTGGAAGTTTTGCTCCTAAATTACTGTTTCCTCCACCTTCTTGGTGGGTCTTTGGGATCCAATGATGGCTAATGCAGGACAGTTAAAGACGCCCTCTGGTTTGGAATGATGCTGTCCAGTTCTAACTGCCCTGCTGGTGAAGAGTACATCATGATGGGGCCACACTGTTTGTTTATTTCTAATAAGTAATATAATTCTGTTAATGGGGACAAGGGAATGTTGCTTAGGTTAAATCTTAGAATAAATTTCTTTTATCAGTTTGTTAATAACTCACTTACAATTGTTAAAGATCCCTTTAAAAAATTAAATAACTATATTAATGAGTTTCTTTGTTTCCTGTGAATTGCCTTCTTATCCTTTGCTCATTTTTCTCTTGGGTTGTATGCTTTTTCAGCTCTACAGCACTGCCCCCAGGGTAGCCAGAAGAGTATGAGCGTGTTGTTGAGTTTGTGACTGAACATGTCCTGTTGTTCTTATAGGCACAGTGTCTTATAAACGTAAGTGGTGATGCAGTGGTTTTTGTTCGTGAATCTGAATTAGAAGTGGTGTCAACTCAGCAACCTGCTGCCAACTGCCAGCCCTCATGTACTGGAGGAGAAGTTACAACCTGAAGTCAGTTAGAATGAGCTTCACTAAATGACATTCATGGGTCTCCTTTGTTTTGTCATTCATTTATCTTACTAGACGTAAAAAATGAACTTGAGAGAATTGAGGAAGAATTGATACATTATGAGTATATTCGATTTGTCTGGGATCACTTGGAGGCCTGAGAATGTTCAAATCTTGACATTTTAGTTCGGCCAACCTAGACGGACAGGCCCCGTGGAGCCTTGACCACACCTCCCCCCCAGGAAGTTCAGATAAACTTCTCTGAGAACTGTAGTAAAGATGGAAGCTATGTATAATTTATGTTGATTTTAATAAAATCATAATTTAGAAAATTGAAATGGTAAGAATATCAGGAAATTAGGATAGCTATCCTAGTGTAATTTAGAGAAACTAAGCAAGAAATGAACAAATTGTTAATGAGTAAGTCATCTGATTCGAGGAATGTATGGGGAAAATGGAGGAAAGTTTTCAGAAAACTATGTGGGTTTCTTAATACGTTTTTTTGATGAGGAATTTGGTAACAACTGAAAGGGAAAATTGCTTCAGCCGTCTTTGAAAAAGAAGTTAAAATTCTGCAACTTGTATCCATAATATGTCCTAACTACTGGAAAAGAAAAGTAATTTATCAGAGCCAATGTCCTTCCATTGGAAGTTTAAATAAGGAAGGAGGAAAAACATTACTATATAACTTTGTTTCTAGCCAAGTTTCAATTTGTGTTTAATTTGTCTGGAAGAGGTTTGGCTTCAACTGGGAAGAAAGGGCCAGTGAATTTTGTTGAAGTAGTTAAAATATAATTGATCTAGAAGGAACATAAAATTATTTTCTATTAAAGTCATACTGCACTCCCACCAAATAAACAGAATTTTAGTAATATCTTAGGAATTTTTGACGGTGAGTTAGACTGTATTTGGCATAGAGTTTGGAAATGTAACTTGAACGTAAATATGCTGCAGAATGTTTATATAGACAGAAATACTTTTTTTGTCAATGCCAAATACCTATTACAAATGAACCTTTAAAAGTACATTCCTCCTTTGCACAAAATTTCTTTATAAAACTCATGATTTTGCTCTTCCAGGATAACAACTGCCCTAAAAGATTAGGAGTCATTTCCTTGTTATCACAGGTGTCAATATTTTTCTGTACTTTGTTTATAATTTTATTTTTTAAATAAAAAGTTTATAAACTGGAATATTCCTAAATCTCTTTTTTTTGCCTCTTTGATGTAGTACTGTTAGTGGTCAGAAATCACTTTCCATCTGATCATCTCCATTCATTTCTTTAGTCAACAGTCATCTGTTGTGCGTATACTATATGCAAGGCCTTGTTCTTAATTTGGGGGAAAAATACATATATAATTGTGCTACTCTCATTGCCTTTGGTAGGAAACCTACACTATTAAGTGAGAAAATGTGTGTAGCTTAGGATGAAGGGAGCTTCCCCAAGGCAATGATACTTAAGCTCAGTCTGGGAAAATAGGCAGGTCCCTGGAATTGACTGACTTGTTCATAGTTTTATCCATCCATCCATCCATCCGTCCATCCATCCATCCATCCATCCAGCAGCTATTTGGGGATTCCTGAGTATGTTTCTGAGTCCTTTCTTGGCAGGGGATTAATAATGTAACTATCACTAATTGAGTACCTGTTTTATGCCACATCCTGTGCTTATGCATTATTACTAATTCTTAAAACATAAAACTAGCTGGGTGACGTTATCTCCATTTTGGTCTGAATATTTGGATACTCAACAGAGACACAGGCTGATTTCTAGAAAAGCCAGAGTTACAGAACTCAGGCTTGCTGTCTGCAGACCCAGGCCGTTTGCTCAGTGTGGGTTACCTGTGAAGTACAGTCAGCCCATGCCAAGATTGGCTTCTTCCAGAAAAGCTGATGTTACCTGATGCCCCAAGAGTTGCTGCTGTTCCCTGTGTGTGGATTCCCTCAGAAACATCATTTTAGACGTGCTGGGACTTAATCTTTTGGAAATATTGAGGCCAGTTATGGGATTTAACAGCACACCTCATAGTATCTCTTTCATTCTTTATTGTTGTTCCAAAGCTTAACTACACAATGTAACCAATACTTTGTTAGTTTGCTAGACTCACTGTCCCACTTCCTCCACCTACTCTGCTGTAATCCATCACCATCTGGCTTCCATCACCTGATCTACCCCTAAATTTGAACATGCGAAGGATGCAAGTGTTGGATTTCAATATTGCAGCGTCAGATAGCTGACAGGCTTCTTCATGCATACACATATAATTTTTCATAAATGCATAAATCGGATCATGTACATAATTTTAAAAGAGTGGTTTTATTTTTTACCTTTTCACCTAGCTTTCTCTTCCCCCATCTCATCCCTCCCAATCCATGTTAATAACCTAGTATGTATCCTTCTTACATATTAAAGTATGCTAATGAGGTATAATTTACATTCAATAAAATTTAAGTGTACAAGTTTTGACAAATAGGTCCAGTTGTGTAACCAAGATAAAGGACATTTCGTCCCCCGAAGAGCACACCCTGTTCCCTTTTTGCAGTCAGTTCACTTCCCCTTCCATGTAAATAGTATCTTGTGCTTGGTAAATTTCACTTAGTATAATAGTTTCTAGATGCAT
Organism: Physeter macrocephalus; assembly: GCF_002837175.3. Taxonomy (NCBI): domain Eukaryota; kingdom Metazoa; phylum Chordata; class Mammalia; order Artiodactyla; family Physeteridae; genus Physeter; species Physeter macrocephalus. The sequence goes on along the minus strand of NC_041219.1, from coordinate 69,905,502 downwards.
CCCCATTTGGACAACATTAACATTTTTGGCTATTATGAATAAAACCTTTTTATTTAAGTTCACATATTCCTGTGAAAATAGAATTTCTGTTCTATGGGGTTGACTTCTTATTGATAGATAATCTGCCATATGTGTGACAAAACTTCCCCTGATTTTGCTGTCCATCCATGTAGCTTATGGCAACTTTGATCATATCCAAACTTGTAATTTTATTATAGATAGTACGACTTTCCTTCCTTAGATTCCCTGAGTTAAGATGACCTCCCCTCGAGTTTTTAGCTGTTTTGCAGGTTCATCCAACTTGTCCTGAATTGCTTTCATCTTGGTGGCTCCCCATCAGACTTGCTACCTTCATTATTTGTTATTAGAGAAATGCCATCACCACTTGACCAGTTTTAGCTTGAGTCAGACACCTGAGAGATTCAAAGCCCGCAATCTTCCCCAGCCTCACTGAACGAGATGCAGAAAAATGTGGAAGCATGAAAATGTACGTTATGTGAAAGCAACATATTTATTGTCAAACACTTTTGTAGCTTTTTCTTTTTTCAGGGGGAGGGTCTTCCAACGAGTACTTTGAGAATCTGATCTAAGCTCTGTACCTTGTCTCCAGAAAAATAAGCATACATGTAAAATTTTGCACACTACTTCAGGAGGTTTATCAAAACCCCTTCGTTGACCGCAAGTTAAATCTAGTATAGGCTGAATGGAGGGGAATGAGGAACCAGGCTGAAGGAAATATTAGGAAGGATTGGGTAAATCCTATCCTAAAAAGTTTGACTTTTCTTCAGTAGAAATGTCAAGACATTTTTAAGATTCGACTTCTAAACATTAAAAAATACATATTTATAGTAGGCAGAATAATGGCCCTCCTGCCACCCCCTGCAAAGCTGAATCTCCAGGGCCTGTGAATCTATTACCTTACATGACAAAAGGGACTTTGAAGTTAGGATCAAAGCTAAAGACCTTGAGATGGGGAAATTATCCAAGGTTATCTTCGAGGGTCCTGGAATCTAATCAGTTGAATCCTTAAAAGTGGAAAGGGGTGGGTAGAAGAGTAGGTCAGAGAGATTCGATGAGAGGTGAACTCAACCTGCTGGCTTTCAAGAAGGAAGAAGGGAGCTACAAACCAAGGAATGTGGGTGGCATCTGGATGCTGACAGCCAGCAAGGAAACGGGGTTCTCAGTTCTACAACTGCAAGGAACTGAATTTTGCCAACAACTTAAACGGGTGAGGAAACGGATTCTCGCCTCGAGCCTCTAGAAAGGAACAGGGCTGAAGCCAACAGCTTGATTTTAGCCTGGTGAGACCCACGTCAGACTTATGACCTGTGGAACTGTAAGATAAATTTAAGTCACTCGGTTTGTGATCATTTGTTATGGTAGCAATGGAAAACTAATACAAGTTCTCTTAAGTTTAAACTGTAGAGATATAGTTCAAGTATCAAGTTACCATATAGTTATGCCATTTATGGTAACATCTAATATGAAATGCTTCGCAGACTCAAGGTACAATTGTAACTTTTATTTTCCAATTAATTTTTTAATACACATATGAATAATTAGCAGAAATCCATAATCTCCAGTCTTTGAAGTCATCGTCAATTCTAGGGGCTTGACACAGTCCCCCAGATATTCAGCTTCCAGAACCTCTTTGGTTTGCATTTGCTTCTCACTGCCACATTGTGTCGCTGTTGGAATGGGTTCCACACAGTAGAAGACGTTGGTCTTCTGCAGCAAGGGTGCCAAACCGGCCAAGACTCCCATACCGGTTTCCAGGATTCTTTAGCAGGTAATTTCCTCCATGCCTACTCCATTCGAGGAAGGCTGCCAAGTTTCAGTTCCTAGTGCTCAGCAGCTGTCAGTTGAGTTGTGAGAGCTATAAATTCTAGATGTCAGTTTTGGTTTTTTTTTAATGTGTATTTTGCAAATATTTCCCCTCAGTCTGTGGCTTATTTTGTGTTATTTAAACATTATCTTTTGAGGAAAAGAAGTGTTTAATTTTGATGAAGTCTAATTCCTTTTTTTCTTTTTTGGTTTGTGCAGTGTTCTATCTAAGAAATTTTTGCCTGATGAACCTCACAAACATTTTCGAGAAATTTCACAGTTTTTGTCTTTACATTTAGGTACCTGATCATTTCAAGTTACGTTTTTATATGGTGTGAGGTAGGGGTCAAGGATTAATTCATTCATTCATTTGCTTGCATATGGATGTCCAATTGCTCCAGCAATGGACAATGTTGACTAGCTTTTCTACATTGGATTGACATGGCATCTTTGTTGAAAATTGTTTTTAGTATATACAAGCTTATTGATTTTCAAATGTTAAAACCAAATTTTCAAATGTTAAACAAAATGTTCCCTCCTTTTTTATTTTCCAGAAGTTTGTCTAAAATTGATGCTATTTTTTTCCATAAATGTGTGATAGAATTTGCCTATGAAGCCATCTAAGTCTTGAGTTTTCTTTGTTCAAATATCTTTAACTATAAATTGATTTTATTGAATTTATTAATAGATATGGGGCTGTTCAGGTTACCTTTTTCTTTGTAAGCATTGGTAGTTTGTGTCTAAGTAATTTTTTTTTCTGATATGTGGTTTATTGCTATAAAGTTATTAATACTAGCTCCTTATTTATCTTTGTAATATCTGTGGGAACTGTAATGATGTATCCTCTTTAATTCCTGATAGCGGTAATTTGTGGCTCCTCACTTCTTTTCTTGATAATCTTGGCTGGAAGTTTATCTCATTAATTGACTTTTTCAAAGAACCCGCTTTTGGTTTTACTGATTTTTCTCTATTATTTTTTCCTCCGTTGTCAATGCTATTTGAGTCTGCTCTTATCTTTATATTTCCTTCCTGACACTTGTTTTGGTTTAATTTGCTCATATTTTTCTAGTTTCTTCTAAGGTGGAAGCTAATATATAAAAGTGAATGTGACACATTTCTCTATATACACTACTTTAAGAGGCTCCCCAAATTTTGGTATGTTGTTTTCATTAAATTCAAAGTATTTTACAATTTTCCATTTTATTTCCTCTTGGACTAATGGGTTATTTAAAAGAGTGTTGTTTAGGGATTTTTCCAGTTATATTTTTATGGTGATAACAAGATCTAGTCTCTTAGCAACTTTGAAGCTTGTATTGTTGACTATAGTCACCATGCTGTGCGTTAGAGCTCCAAGACTTACTTATCTACTATTTGCAAGTTTGTACCCTTAAACAACATCCCGCCAATGCCCACCCCATCTTCATCCCAGCCCCTGGTAACCACTGTTCTGCTCCCTGTTTTTTACGAGTTTGGCTTTTTTAATTTTAAAATATTTATTATTTATTTATTTATTTAATTTATTGATATAATTGACATGTAACCTTGTGTAACTTTAAGGTGTACAACATGTTGACTTGATACATTTATATATTGCAATAGAAAATAGCACCATACTGTTAACTAACACCTCTATTTCATCATGTAATTACCATTTCTTTTTTGTGGTGGGAATAATTAAGATCTAGTCTCTTAGCAAGTGTTACATTTGCAGTACTACAGTCTTGTTGTCTATAATCACTATACTATACAAGTTTGATTTTTTTAAGATTCCACATACTTTACAGTATTTGTATTTGTCTTTTTCTGTCTGACTTATCTCACTTAGCATAATGTCCTCAAGGTCTGATTTTTTTAAATTTCATTTTATCTTCAATATTGACATATAAACCATGCCTCTTCTTAAAAAAGTTTTGGTGGTTGTTTAGTCTTTTCAATATATACTTTTGATTTATCACAGTCAACCATCAAATAATAGTATAGTATTTCTTCCTTCAAATAAACTAGCATAATTACTTTGCGGTTTGAGAATATTCTCTGAATGATTGCAATCAATTTTACTTTTTTTTTTCCATTTTTCTTCCTTTAGGCTTTATCAGCTTCCTGGGGTGAAACTTAGCTTGTTTATTGTCATTCTTAGTTTCTCATAAGTGTATCTAAAGTTATAAATTCCCCTGCAATTGCTCTTTTATCATCCCACAAGTTTAATGCAGTATTCTTATTTTTAAATCTGAATATTTATAATTACCATTATGATGTCTTTATCAGTCTATAAATTATTTAGAAGTGTATTTCTAGTTTCCAAATACATGTGTTTTGCTTTTTTACTTTGTTGTTTTCTAATTAAGTTGCAGTATGATAAAATACTGTGATCTCAAGGACAAGTTCTTTGAAAACTGTTGAAAATTCCCTGGTTGTTTTTCTGTTCAGTTTGTGTAACTGTTTCATACGTGCTTGAAAGGAAAATTTATTTGTTACATGCAAGTTATGTATCTCTGTATCATCTATCTAACATCTATCATGGATCTATAAAATAAGCTTGTTAATTATGTTATTAAATCTTCTATATCCTTACCACTATTTTTATCCACTTAACATATCAATTTCTGAGAGAGGTGAATGTGACATATTGATTACATTGATGACCCTAAATAATGGCCTCTGGGTAACCATGCATTTAGTATATGACTTTGTGACTCCTACCATCAAGAGGTGGAATCTGTTTCCCCATGTCTTGAGTTTGGGCTGGCCTCCGGCCTTGCATTGTCCAGTAGGATAAAGCAGAAGTAATGATTTGCCTACACTGAGCCTAATCACAGATGTATTATGTGCTTCTGCTTTCTCTCTGGAACCTCTGCCTTGCCATGCAAACAGGCCCTGGCTAGTCTGAGAAACTCTGTGAAGCAAAGATAAGTCATCCTAACTGGGTCCATCCTGCACTTGAATTAATTAACTGAAGTGTAGATTCATGAATAATAACAAAGGACAATTATTTTAAGCCAGAGAGTTTTGGGGTAATTTTTATGAAGGAATAGCTAACTGATACATAGCATTAAAAATTTCCACTGTAATTATGCAGTTGCCAATTTGTCTTTATATCTTTGGCACTTTTACCTTTTATATTTTGAGGCTACGACTTTAGGTGCATGATAATTTATAATTTTCATATCATTTTTGTTGTTTATATCATTTACCAATATAAATATCTGTTATTAATGTGAAATGTATTCCCACTAATGCATTTTTTTTAAAATCACATTTATATTTTGAACAATATGAACACTGTCATACCAATTTTCTTTGGGTAATTTTGCCTGATATACTTTTTCCCCAACCCATTATATTTTTAATTCTCTGTGAATTTTTGTTCCGATTGTGTCTCTTCTGTGTGGTCCACCATTCCTTTGCTTGTTTTTCTTTTCTCTTTCTCTGTTTTCTGTTGAATCGATCAAGTCCTCTCACTTTCTTTTTGTCCTTATCAGCTAGACAACTGAGATTTCAAAAGCGAAGGTTTAATATCCTGCTTTCCTCTATGTGTGTTCAGAAGCAATTGAGAGATGGACAGGAGGAAGGCAGATGGTGATCAAATGCCACCTTTATTACTAATGATGGTTTTACTAATGACTAAAGTCACATGAGAATGTGACTTTAACTCTACCATCTCTGCATTAGACAGACTTACCCGGTCCCTAACAGTGCTGAATGACCACAGGACCCCTTCCTTATGGAGGAGCAAAGCAGAGCAGAGCAGAATGCATGGTCTCTGCTGATAAGCTGATCCCAAGACAGGTAGGACATTAGAAATGACTGAGCTGAGTTTTCAGTTGTTGGAAGAGATGATCAAGAGGATGTGACTGGCGGTTGACCCCCGAGCTGGACCAGGGCAATCAGAAGCTCCTCTCCCCCTCCCCTCCCCTTGGAATGTATGTTCTGCCCACCTTTGCCACAGCCAAAGCCATTTTCAAGGATGCAGCCTTGAGAGAGTGAGGTGTTGTTGAGACCATCTGGAGTCTGCCTGTGACAGAACCCAATTATGGTCTCTGCATAGACTTTTAAGATTCTGTTGGGCGGGTGCAGAGATCTACTCAACTTGTGGTTGCTTATTTTTTTTTAACATCTTTATTGGAGTATAAATGCTTTACAATGGTGTATTAGTTTCCGCTTTATAACAAAATGAATCAGCTATACATATACATATATCTGCATATCTCCTCCCTCTTGCATCTCCCTCCCACCCTCCCCATCCCATCTCTCTAGGTGGCCACAAAGCAGTGAGCTGATCTCCCTGTGCTATGTGGCTTCTTTCCACTAGCTATCTATTTTACATTTGGTAGTGTATATATGTCCATGCCACTCTCTCACTTTGTCCCAGCTTATCCTTTCCCCTCCCCGTGTCCTCAAGTCCATTCTCTACGTCTGCGTCTTTATTCCTGTCCTGCCCCTACAAATAACTCAATTTCCTTTCTTTTTATGGCTGAGTAATATTCCATCGTATATAAGTTCCACATCTTCTTTATCCACTCATCTGGCGATGGACACTTAGGTTGCATCCATGTCCTGGCTATTGTAAATAGAGCTGCAGTGAACATTGTGGTACATGACTCTTTTTGAATTATGGTTTTCTCAGAGTATATGCCCAGTAGTGGAATTGCTGGGGCATATGATATTTCTATTTTTAGTTTTTTAAGGAACAACCATACTGTTCTCCATAGTAGCTGTATCAGTTTACATTCCCAACAACAGTGCAAGAGGGTTCCGTTTTCTCCACAATCTCTCCAGCATTTATTGTTTGTCTATTTTTTGATGATGGCCATTCTGACTGGTGTGAGGTGATACCTCATTGTAGTTTTGATTTGCATTTTTCTAATGATTAGTGATGTTGAGCATCCTTTCATGTGTTTGTTGGCATTCTGTATATCTTCTTTGGAAAAATATCTATTTAGGTCTTCTGCCCATTTTTAGATTGGGTTATTTGTTTTCTTGATATTGAGCTGCATGAGCTGCTTGTAAATTTTGGAGATTAATCTTTTGTCAGTTGCTTCATTTTAGGAAGTGTTCTAATTTCATTCTTTTACATGTAGCCGTCCAGTTTTCCCAGCAACACTTATTGAAGAGGCTGTCTTTTCTCCATTGTATATTCTTGCCTCCTTTATCAAAAATAAGGTGACCATATGTGCGTGGGTTTATCTCTGGGCTTTCTGTCCTCTTCCATTGATCTATATCTCTGTTTTTGTGCCAGTACCATACTGTCTTGATTCCTGTAGCTTTGTAGTATAGTCTGAAGTCAGGGAGCCTGATTCCTCCAGCTCTGTTTTTCTTTCTCAAGATTGCTTTACTTATTTGGGGTCTTCTGTGTTTCCACACAAGTTGTGATTTTTTTTGTTCTAGTTCTGTGAAAAATGCCATTGGTAGTTTGATAGGGATTGCATTGAATCTGTAGATTGCTTTGGGTAGTATAGTCATTTTCACAATGTTGATTCTTCCAATCCAAGAACATGGTATATCTCTCCATCTGTCTGTATCATCTTTAATTTCTTTCATCAGTGTCTTATAGTTTTCTGCATACAAGTCTTTTGTCTCCTTAGGTAGGTTTATTCCTAGATATTTTATTCTTTTTGTTGCAATGGTAAATGGGAGTGTTTTCTTAATTTCACTCTCAGATTTTTCATCATTAGTGTATAAGAATGCCAGAGATTTCTGTGCATTAATTTTGTATCCTGCTACTTTACCAAATTCATTGATTAGCTCTAGTAGTTTCCTGGTAGCATCCTTAGGATTCTCTATGTATACTATCAGTAATCAAGACAGTATGGTACTGGCACAAAAACAGAAATATAGATCAATGGAACAGGATAGAAAGCCCAGAGATAAACCCACACACATATGGTCACCTTATCTTTGATAAAGGAGGGAAGGATATACAGTGGAGAAAAGACAGCCTCTTCTTTCTGATCTGATCTTTATGATTTCTTTCCTTCTGCTAGCTTTGGGGTTTTTTGTTCTTCTTTCTCTAATTGCTTTAGGTGTAAGGTTAGGTTGTTTATTTAAGATGCTTCTTGTTTCCTGAGTTAGGATTGTATTGCTATAAAATTCCCTCTTAGAACTGCTTTTGCTGCATCCCATAGGTTTTGGGTTGTC
>NC_041219.1:69889515-69897491 GCF_002837175.3 Physeter macrocephalus | reverse complement strand
AAATTCCCTCTTAGAACTGCTTTTGCTGCATCCCATAGGTTTTGGGTCATTGTGTTTTCATTGTCATTTGTTTTTAGGTATTTTTTGATTTCCTCTTTGATTTCTTCAGTGATCTCTTGGTTATGTTGTAGTGTATTGTTTAGCCTCCATGTGTTTGTATGTTTTACAGATTTTTTCCTGTAATCGATATCTAGTCTCATAGTGTTGTGGTCGGAAAAGATACCGATATGATTTCAGTTTTCTTAAGTTTATCAAGGCTTGATTTGTGACCCAAGATATGATCTACCCTGGAGAATGTTCCATGAGCACTTGAGAAGAAAGTGAATTCTGTTGTTTTTGGATGGAATGTCCTGTAAATATCAAATAAGTCCATCCTGTTTAATATCGTTTAAAGCTTGTGTTTCCTTATTTATTTTAATTTTGGATGATCTGTACTTTGGTGAAAGCAGGGTGTTAAAGTCCCCTACTATGATTGTGTTAATGTCAATTTCCCCTTTTGTAGCTCTTAGCATTTGCCTTATGTATTGAGGTGCTCTTATGTTGGGTGCAAAAATATTTACAATTACTAACTATATCTTCTTCTTGGATTGATCCCTTCATCATTATGTAGTGTCCTTCTTTGTCTCTTGTAATAGTCTTTGTTTTGAAGTCTATTTTGTCTGATATGAGTATTGTACCATTTTCTTAACTGTTTTGAGTTTGTTATTGTCGGTCTTTTCCTTCTTTTGTGTTTCCTGCTTAGAGAAGTTCCTTTAGCATTTGTTGTAAAGCTGGTTTTGTGGTGCTGAATTCTCTTAGCTTTTGCTTGTCTGTAAAGTTTTTAATTTTTCCATCGAATATGAATGAGACCCTTGCTGGGTAGAGTAATCTTGGTTGTAGTTTTTCCCTTTCAGCATTTTAAATATGTCCTGCCACTCCCTGCTGGCTTGCAGAGTTTCTGCTGAAAGTTCAGCTGTTAACCTTATGGGGATTCCCTTGTATGTTATTTGTTTTTTTTCCTTTGCTGCTTTTAATATTTTTTCTTTATATTTAATTTTTGATAGTTTGATTAATATGTCTCTTGGCATGTTTCTACTTGGATTTATCCTGGAATGGATTTTCTGTGCTTCCTGGAATTGAGTATTTCCTTTCACATATTAGGATAGTTTTCCACTATAATCTCTTCATTTATTTTCTCAGTCCCTTTCTTTTTCTCTTCTTCTTCTGGGACCCCTATAATTCGAATGTTGGTGTGTTTAATGTTGTCCCAGAGGTCTCTGAGACTGTCCTTAACTCTTTTCATTCTTTTTCTTTATTCTGATCTGTGGTAGTTATTTCCACTATTTTATCTTCCGGGTCACTTATCCCTTCTTCTGCCTCAATTATTCTGCTACTGATTCCTTCTAGAGAATTTTAAATTTCATTTACTGTGTTGTTCAGCATTATTTGTTTGCTCTTTAGTTCTTCTAGGTCCCTGTTAAAACGTTCTTGTATTTTCTCCATTCTATTTCTAAGATTTTGGATCATCCTTACGATCATTACTCTGAATTCTTTTTCAGGAAGACTGCCTATTTCCTCTTCATTTGTTTGATCTGTTGGGGTTTTGCCTTGCTCCTTCAACTGCTGTGTGTTTCTCTGTCTTCTCATTTTGCTTAACTCACTGTGTTTGGGATCTCCTTTTTGCAGGCTGCAAGTTCGTAGTTCCCATTGTTTTTGGAGTCTGCCCCCACTGGGTAAGGTTGGTTCAGAGGGTTGTGTAGGCTTCCTGGTGGAGGGGACTGGTGCCTGTGTTATGGTGGATGAGGCTGGATCTTGTCTTTCTGGTGGGCAGGACCATGCCTGGTGGTGTGATTTGGGGTGTCTGTGACCTTATTCTGATTTTAGGCAGCCTCTCTGCTAATGGGTGGGGTTGTGTTCCTGTCTTGCAAGCTGTTTGGCATAGGGTGTCCAGCACTGTAGCTTGCTCATGATTGAGTGGAGCTGGGTTTTAGCGTTGAGATGGACATCTCTGGTAAAGCTTTCATCATTTGATTTTATGTGGAGCTTGGAGTTCTCTGGTGGACCAATGTCCGGCAATCGGCTCTCCCACCTGAGAAGCACAGGCCTGACATCCGGCCAGAGCACCAAGACCCTGTCAACCACATGGCAATGTTTTTCCAGAAATAGAGGTCTCAAATTATTAATATATCTTTGGAGCAGTCTCTCAGAGAACATGCTGTGTCCCGGGCTTAAATCCTCAGTTTTGTCTCCAAACTCTGGAGGCCCTCCTTTGGATGTGCTGCCCTCCCTCTCCATGTGTTGTTTTTGTATTGTAGGTACTTATTTAGATTACCAATGTACTTTTCTGATATCTGCTTAGCATTACTTTTTGTGTACCATCCCTTTCTTTTGGGTTCCTTTTCCTTCTTGCATAGCAAGCGTATTTATTAGAATTTAGTTTACTCAGGTTCTGAGTATATCTAAAAATTTGTATCCAAAATTGTTTTTATTCCACCTTCACTGTGTAGTTTGGTTGACTATATAATTCTAGGTTCACAATATTTTTTCCTCAGAAGAGTGCCATAGTTCCTAGCAGAGCACCAGACACCTAGTGATGAATGAATGAATGAACTTTACAGATATTAGGAGAACAGAATAGTGAAAATCATCCTGGACTGGGGGTCAGAAGTAATGCCAGATCTTCTACTTATCACAGTTTGGCTTTGACAAAGCCACTTAACATAACAATCTCACTTGAAAATGGGAATAATAATCTAAATCACAATAGTCTTGTGAGTTTCAAAATAAAAGAAAATAATGGATTTGAAAAATTCTTTGTTAATTGCAAAATTTTACAGTTTCTGAGCAATTATTATAAAAGAATTAATATCAATTGAGAAACATTTCCAAAATGCTGATTTAAATCTATATCCACTTATTGAGCTTGATAATGTCTCTTGCAAATGATTCAGAATTTTTGATAAGGCTGGTTTATTTTTCATTGCTAAACAAGAGAATCATTTTATTATATCTCACAGATGTAACTTTCACCTGTGAGATTTAATTACCTCAACTAGCAAAAAGTATACTGCCACAGCAAAAAATATTATATAGTTGAAGACTCTCCTTCAGTATATCAATGTAGCGCTTTCATTGTGATGGTTTTTGAAGTAACTTTACATATACAAGGTTAATTGGAAAACTTGATACTCCTAGCAGTAATGTTTTCTTGACAGGAAATTATTTATCTGAGATTAAGGGAATTGATTAGATCTGTAGAGAAGATGACAGATGAAGCTTAGAATGAATGATGACCCAGACAGTGGTTAGAACACTTTTTCTCCATTTTCATTGCAGTCAGTCACACAAAGCATTTTATTCTCACAGATAAGATTTTCAAGGAAACTGCTAGACTTCAGATTGAGGGAACAAGAAGGATTCTTTTTGGCATAAGGATGAAGTAACTATTTCATACCTTATAAGACAAAGGTACACATATATGTTTTAACAACAGAGTCATCTAGTTGAATTATTCTTGTCTGCCTTGGGTGGTATTTGCTAGGCGTATTTAGAGAAATGGATCTATTTACTGACACTCCCATCTCTTTCTCACTCTCTGAAATCGAGGAAATTGAGGAAAAATCCTTTCTATGTTTGCTTGGACACACTCAGTTATGTTTGATGGGCCTTCATCAGAATATAAATTGATCAGTCTCCTAATCCTCCACTTTGAAATAAAGTACTCAGCCATTATTGGCTCCCAGAAATATTTATTGGCCCATAAGGTTGTCCTCCACACATTGGCACAAACATTTCATTCACCAAAGTGGTTATAATGATGGAAATAAAAGCTGAAGCATCAATTTGTAATGGGTGGAAGGAGGTGGGGTGCAGCTGTGTTCAGTGGATTGATTGCTATTTGTACCCTTGGGCATTTTCCAGAAAGCCCTTTCATATTTATTCTTATCATGTTTCAGAGGCATGAACCTAAGGGACTGCCACTTAATGTCTGTAGTTGGGAAACTCGAGACCAATTTTCTTGGATGCTCAATGGGACTGACATAGGTACCACTTTATCCCTCAGATTTTAGGTCTTAAATTATTAATAACCTGTTTGCAATTGCTTTTATTTTGTGTCAGCTGAACTTGGCATATTACAAAGAGTTCTACAATCAACCAAGAGTTCTTGGCATATTACGAAGAATTCTTAGTACATAATAAAGGCAGAGTAAATATTTATTACAGGTAAAATGAATGAAAGCTTTTGTTTTTTCTTTAAAAAAATTGAAATGCCATTGTTTAGGGTTCAAGATAAACTTTTAAGCATAAAGCTGTTTAAGATAAAAACCAGTTAATTCTCTTAGTGCTTATGTATCTCTCATAGCTTTTACCATTTTAGTGTCATGTTCTCTGAGTTTTAATCTATCCTAATCCTAGGAGTTACCTTGTTTGTCTTTTTTATTAACATTTTATTATTTTTTAATCCCAATGTTTCAGGAGCTTTTATTTTATCACTTTTTTCCTGTAGGCTTGTTTTTGGGATTTCAGTTTTCGGAATCTCTGATATTTTAAAACTAAATTACTGGCCAAGAACCTTTCAGTCATTCTTTTATAAACATTCTGGTTTTAAATACCTACCATCTAAACAGCAATCAATCAAGAAAAGAATAAAAAGCCAATGAGGTCAGTTATTCTTCTCTCTAAACTCCAAGTTGATAGTCTTCAATTCTGATATCGGTTTTGCCTAATTATTTAAAGCTTTGGCAAACATTTTGACAGGACATTTGATGTTAAGTGTGTTATTCTCCCTGCCTCCCTCCCTCTTTTTCTTTCCTTCTCTTTCATCTCCCACCATTCTTCCTTCCTTATTTCCTTCCCTCCTTTCTTCCTGCATTTCACAGGGATTTTCAAGATTCATTCTCCTAAGGTCACTTATTACATAAAAAGTTCAATGTGTTTATTTTTTAATTATTATTATTTTAAAAATATTTATTTATTTATTTGGCTGTGCCAGGTCTTAGTTGAGGCATGTGGCTCCTTTAGTTGCGGCACGCATGTGAGATCTAGTTCCCCAACCAGGGATCGGACCCGGGCCCCCTGCATTGGGAGTACGGAGTCTTAACCACTGGACCACCAGGAAAGTTCCCAATGTATTTTAATGCATAAAACACCAGCCATCTAGGACAGTTCCATTTAAAATGACGAGACGATGGAGTAGTTTGCTCTAAAGTCCACATTCACTTTGAAATAAGAATTGTGCCACCAGAGTGAAAAAGAACTGTGAATAGGCTTTGTCACAGTAATTATACTATCAGCCTTCAGAGATATGTTGGCAAAGGTGCTGGTGATCAGGAGACTCTTGTAGTCCTGGATCTTCCACCCACCTAGTATCATTACTTCTTCTGCTTAATGTCACCTCCATGGGGTGAGAAACTTGATCATTTAAAGAAGCCACCCAATCTCTCTCTTGAACATCACCTAATGCTAATTCTCCACATAGCCCTTACTACTCACTACTTGATATTTTCCTTGTTTGTTTCTTTTGATTATCCTCCTGGAATTTAAGCTTCCGAAGCTTTATGTCTTTTTTTCTTTGCCGAATATCCAGCATCTAGAAGAGAGCCAGGAATATAACATATCTCATTGACTAGCATGACATCAACTGTAAGATACACCATCATTTTACATATGTATGAAAAAAATGCCACAATTTATGCTATGGGACAATGCCTTCTTGTCACTTTAGGCTTTTAATTTTAATATATTGAAGAGCTCTTTTAGATTTGTTTAGAAAGAACATAAATTTATCATACGTAGCAAAAATTGGTTAAGCTATTCCTGAAACAACTTCTCACTCAGAATCCAAATCTCCAGTATAAATTTTCAGTGAAGGTTGCCAGTACACACATTTTTCCACACAATATCATGGTCTGTGTCATCAAGTGCATCAGTGAAGCAGTATTTCTTAAAAGATTGCTCCATTATTGTCTTTGTGATTTTTTTCCCAGATGGTGACACTTGCTCTGCAAGTTTTGATGCTTGTGGGAAGTCAATGCCTGGCAGACGGCAACTCTTAAGACTCACCCAGATTTCAGAGAGGTCAAAATGTGAGAAACTGTACATCCACAAATTGCAAGAATAGGGTTGTAGATACTCAATAAATAAATGATTTTTGAATACTTAAAGAAATGACTGTTATCAACTCTGTCCTTGGGCAAGCCAGTTTATTCCTTGAGCCTGATTTTTCTCATTTAGAAAATTAAGGAGTTAGACTAGAAGCCCTCTAAGATCATTTTTGCTAAAAGAAAAATTGTTAAGTGCCTTGTAAGTGGCTGTAGTTGTATGACAGTATAGTGTTGGTGAACCATTAAAAAATACTCTGTCCAACATGGTCTTCAAAGGTTCAAGGTTCCAGTTTAAACAGTAAGAATCCCACCCATCTGTCCTTTCAGATAATGGATGGGAGATGCAATAGCTCAGCTCAGAAGGTATAAGGTATGTGGAGTGTGGGCATTCTCACCACACTTAGCTGGCCCCTTTATTTATGTACCTGGTTGTGGCTAGTGAGTGAGTATACAGCACACAGAGTACTGCCATCAGAGAGAAAAACTAATCATTGAGAGGATCTATGGACAGGAAGAAATGTATGCTTAACCTCTATATGGCTCAGGATGTAAGGAAGGGATGACCTCTGGACCCCTTGCCAAGGTTAGAAAGTACTTGGAGGGACCAAGCAGAGAGCAAGACTCAGGTTGCAGCTGTGGTAAGAGGACTATCTGGCTCGACTGCAGGTGACCCAATTGGGCAGAATTTTAAAAATCTTGGTTGTCAAGTTTTGTCTTGGTTCTCTCTATACACAGCCCTCAGAGTCTTGTATCTCCAGATGTGGCTGAATGGACACTTTGTGAATACAGAATTGTTCCTTTATAAGCCTGAAGTCAATGCCTACAAATTTGGGGAGCAACTCCATGAACCACCAGATAACCCATGTATGTATGCACAACATCCAGCTAAAAATGTCTACAGGTGCTGCCCGACATGACTACCTACACCAATTAATCTCTATGGCCTTGAACTTGCTATATACCTCACTATGTTTCAGGAGGCCCTATCTTAGACACAGTGACCTCCTGCACGTCAGTGAGAGGATTGAAACTAGAATAAGGAAAACTGGGATTGGTTTCTCCTTTGTTTCTTCTATTACTGAAAGTATCCGACTATTGTAATTAATTGCTTCCTGCCTGTTTCTTTCCCTAGGTTATGAGATACTCCCCAGAGAACTGAGGAAGAACAAAGGAGTATATTATTAACTAAAATCAGCACATTCTTTTTTTTTTTTTTACCATCCTGGAATAGATAATTTATCATAGTTTGATGCCTCAGGAAACATTCCATTTTGGTTACAAGACACAGAAAGAGGCTGTCTTAAACTTGCCTCGCAGACCCCTTCATATACTTGGCATGGTGCTAATGCCTCCTACTGCTGTGGGATTTGTTCCTTCTCAGCGTAATTTGAAATTCTCCTTCCAGGTCAGAATCAAAGAAGGATTAGAAAGAAGTCCATTTCAACATTTAAAGACCACTTCAAGAATACTTATAATATCCTGCCAGTTATGAATATATTACATTTACTAAAATTTGCTAAGTACCCTGCCAAATTTTTTCTTAATATTATAATCAAAAGTATTTAGTTATTGGTATTTCTGTAGCCACTGAAAATGCCAAGTAATTATATACAGAATATATTTTCTCCTTTGAAACTGCAAAGCCCCAGAGGTTCAGACTATAATGGCCACACCCTTCCAGATACATTATTCATTATAGACTAGCTCTCAAGAATCCTACATTATAGAAAACTAATTACCTGCTACATTTTAAACCACACGTATGCTAATTTACATTATGAGCATTTTGAACAATCTTTCACTCCAGTTCAACTTTTTTTATTTTTTTTTTATTTTATTTTTTTTGCGGTACGGGGGCCTCTCACTGTTGTGGCCTCTCCCGTTGCGGAGCAC